>NW_022196899.1:178056-193700 GCF_008632895.1 Mastomys coucha
TTAGACATTGGGTTTCATTGTAGTAAGGCTGTATTTCAATGACCCTCACATCACCAAAGGATTTTACCCTCATCGTAGCTAAGCTGAGAGTTGATAGTTCTGCTGCACCAAGAAATGAATTGTAGACTCGATTTTTGGATACAGACTTCCTGCTATGGTCAAAGCTATTTGACTTGAGTGAGTGACTTTATTCTCAGCCCACAGAGAACAGGTTACATTCATTTAAGAAATGGTGTGTGTATTAAGATGGTCTATCTATAAGGTCATTCACCAACTGTTTCAGTGAATAATGGTTCTGCTTGGAGGATGGCACAGACATTAGGTGAGGGTAAGAATTTGGTTCATTAGCTGTGATAATTTGGAAAAGCCTTCATCTCAGAGAAAGAGTAACTTATAAAGTCTTCTTCTTCAAACTTGATACAAGAGTTACAAACATCAAGCAAAGCATTCAGTCTCACTCTTTGTTGTTCTCTTATAAGCAACCTCCCTAGTTAATTGTCTATTTTTCTTTTGGATATATAAATACTTTTGAAATATATAAGCTGTTCAGAAAACCATAGTATAGTGTAAAACCATGAAATAAACAATACTACTAATAGAGAGGCTAAGATAGGAGAAGCAAGATTTCAAGACCCTTATGTTGTACACAGCCAGACACTGTCACAAACAATTCCTTCACCTGTTTGGTTGTGCTTTCTTTAAGGGATTTTTGTGTTTCCTCTTTAAGGACTTCTACTTGTTTACTTGTATTCTCTTCTAATTCATTAAGGGATTTTTGTGTTTCCTCTTTAAGGGCTTGAACTGTTTACCTGTGTTCTCCTGTATTTCTTTAAAGGAGTTATTCATGCCCTTCTTTTTTTTATTTTTTATTTTTTTTATTTTTATTTTTATTTTTTAAATATTTTTTTCTTTTTTTTATTAGATATTTTCTTTATTTACATGTAAATTTCTCCCTTCCCAGTTTCCCCTCTAAAAAACAAAGAAACAAACAAAAACAACAAAAAAACCCCAGCTGCCTCCCCACTCCCCATGCCTACCACCCCACCCTCTCCTGCTTATTGGCCCAGGCATTCCCCCACACTGGGGCACAGAACCTTCACAGGGCTGAGGTCCTCTCCTCCCATTGATGATCGAATTTGCAATCCTTCACTATACATTCCTCTATCACCATCGTGAGTTATGATTTTAGACACAAATCTTGATTTTCCGGTGTTTTGGGATATCCAGGACTTGCTGTGGTGGGAATACTAGGTTGTGATGAAGCCAAGTAGTTTTGGGTTTTGTTGGTAAGTTTATTGCGTTTCCCTTCGCCATCTTTGATCTCTGGTGTTAGATGTTCTTGCTGTCTCTGGCTGGAGCTTGTTCCTCCTGTGGGTCTGTAAGCCTGTGTCAGCACTTCTAGGAGATCAGCTCTCCTCTTGTAAGACCTGTGTGCAGAGGGCTGTGCATCAGTCATCCCTCCTGAGTCCTGGGGTCAGAGCACACCCTGGAGACAGGCTCTCCACTTTCGGGATAGGTGCAGAGAGGCCTTCGGATCTGCAGTCCCTCCCAGGTGTAGAAGGAGATAGAAAGGATCCTGTGCTGGCTGCCCTGCCACTTCTGAGGCCTGTGCCTTCAGAAAAAACTGAATGTTTTTTAAGATCCTGTAGTTAAAACCTCTAAAAGGCAAGTGGGCCATAATGAGGAAGCATTACTCATTACTTAGAATTTTGCAGAAAATTAAAACAAGCTATTCATTAGAATTACAAAATTAGAGTATACTGGTACAGTATAAACAATGAAATGGTGGTTTAAAACATATGCATATCTATAAATGTAAACATGCACATAATCTTTATACACATCTAATACACATCATGCATTACATGAGTCTAATGCATATACATGTGCATACTCATCAGCCTTTCCAGTAAATGACAGAGAAAATATATATTTTGAAGAAAATACAATAAAATATTTATCATGTTTTAAAACTAGCAGTCTCTGGGAAGCAGAGATGCCTCAATATGCAACATGCTTGTCGTGCAAATGAGGACTCCTGTTTAACCCTTTAGCAGTCACACCAAAAAAAAAATCAGGGTGTGTTGGACATCTGTAATCTCATTGCTAAAAAGACAGAAAGGAGGCAGATGCTTGGAGTTAGCCAACCCAGCCTAATCAGTGACCTCCAGGTTCAGTGAAAGATGCGATATTAAACATAAGGTAGAAAGCAATTAAGGAAGATGCCTGATATAATCCTCTTACCATAACACACATGTATACATACATGCAGAGGCATTCATATATTCACATGCACACACCTACGCCAGCAGCACAGATGAACCTGCTCACTGGTAGGTTATTAAAATGCATGTATCGTAAACCTCCTACAGGCCAGGAGATCCTGAGTTTGGGCGTATATAGATAAATGAGGTGGGCAGACAACAAGGTCAAGAAACCTGGTATCCACCAAGGAGAAAGTTAAAGAAGAAAGCCATCAAGAGAAACAAGCCACTCTGCACTTATATTTAAGATTCCAGCTGGGCGGTGGTGGTGCATACCTTTAATCCTAGCACTTGGGAGGCAGAGGTAGGCAGATTTCTGAGTTCGAGGCCAGCCTGGTCTACAGAGTGAGTTCCAGGACAGCCAGGGCTACACAGAGAAACCCTGTCTTGAAAAAAAAAATTCCAAAGTTTTATTTACTTAGTATGGAGATTATGTTGTCAAAAAGAGGGAAGCTTTAATAATAGCAAGCAGAGGTTAGTTTGAAAAGTCTTCCTTAGGGCTAGCCAGCCTAATATAGTTGTCTCCTGAGAGGCTCTGATAGTACCTGACTAACACAGATGTAGAGGCTCACAGCCATCCATTGAACTGTGTACAGGGTCCCCAGTGATGGAGTTAGAGAAAGGACCTAAGGAGCTGAAGGGTTTGCAGCCCCTTAGGACGAACAACAATATGAACTAACTAGCACCCTCAGAGCTCCCAGGGACTCAACCACCAACCAAGGACTATACATGGTGGGACTGATTGTCCTGGCAGCATGTGTATAGTAGAGGATTGCAAAGTTGATCATCAATGGGAGGAGAGGCCCTTGGCCCCGTGAAGATTCTGTGTGCCAGTGTAGGAGAATGCCAGGGCCAATAAGTGGGAGAGGGTAGGGTGGCAAGCATGGGGAGGGGGGAGGCAACAGGGGTTCATTATTGTTGTTTTTGTTTGTTTGTTTGTTTTTTGGAGGGGAACTGGGAAAGGAGAAACTATATGACATGTAAAGAACTAATAAAAATAAAAAAAGAAAATATCTAATAAAAATAAACAAATAAAAATAATAAAAAAAGAAAAGCCTTCCCTTCCTTAATTGAAGTAGGGGCTAAGGTTTCATAACTTCCCCCCAAACAGTAATATCAAATGATCAGAATCAGACTCTGAGCAAGGAAAACAAAAAGGGAACGAGCTCCTGGGAAATGGCTATTGTCGCATCGTATTCTCTTTGTTTCCTATGTGCCCAATACACATGGCCTACTTTTGGAACTGAACTGACACCTCATGGGGAGAAGCCCTAATCTTTGCTTGTGTGCTGGCATTGAGGGGCAGAGTTCATGCTTCTTCACCACTGGAAATGGGTCAAAGTTAAGAACACAATTTTCACCTCTGGTAGGCTTTCTAAATAAAGAGCAGTTAATAGCCCGTTCCTTCACTCTTTCATGTTTTCCTACAGATCTTTTTGAGATTGTAACTATGAATTTGGAGGTAGAATAAGGGAATGACTTTTATTTCAAATGCTAAGTGTCCTAAAACAAACCTTTAAAAATGTATTCAAAATATGAGGGGTTTGCAGCCCCTTAGGATGAACAACAATATGAACTAACTAGTACCCTCAGAGCTCCCAGGGTCTCAGCCACCAACCAAGGACTGCACATGGAGGGGTCTGATTTCCTGGCAGCATGTGTATAGTAGAGGATTGCAAATTCGATCATCAATAGGAGGAGAGGACCTTGGCCCTGTGAAGGTTCTGTGCCCCAGTGTAGGGGAATGCCAGGGCCAATAAGTGGGAGAGGGTGGGGTGGCAGGCATGGGGAGGGGGGAGGCAACAGGGGTTTGTTTTTGTTGTTTTTGTTTGTTTCTTTGTTTTTTGGAGGGGAAACTGGGAAAGAAGAAATTTACATGTAAATAAACAAAATATCTAATAAAAAAAAAGGATTAGAGGCATTAAGGATCCAAAAGGAGTTCTGTGCCTCCTGGATATTCAGACAGTCGCTGGTATCCCCTAACTCAGACATGTTCCAGATTAGTCTTTCCAATTTTCAACATGCCCTCATAATTAGGCATAAAGGTACCCCAAGAAATGATTCATAAATGGCTAAGATTGGGCACTGTTTCCTGGCCAGCACAATGTTTCCAACCTATACTAGTTTAATACCAAGCTGTCCATAGCTTGGAATTTCTCTCAAGGAATCTACCTTGCCAGAACTAGCAACAGAGGTCAAGCACATTCCTTAGGGCAATAGATAGTACACAATAGTTAGAAATGTTTGACATACTGGAGAGTAATGAAGGGCTTCCACTCAAGGACATTAGCTAGAAGTGTTAGGTCAGAACCCCCTAGTCATTGCCTCCAGCAGAACCAGAGAATTAGCATAGGAATACCAAAATAGCCTGAACAGAGAGGGCTCCACTCCTCTTCCTCCTGCTTCACACCTGGCTACCAGACCCTACTGACCTTGGTGTGGTGGTCACTTGCCTACTGACCTCAGTCTTGCGTCCCTTGCTGTAACCCCTGCCTGCCTACGTGACTCTTGTCATCTGCCCTGTTTGTTGTATGCTATTTATGCCTGAATTTCACCTTGTACAAATACATTCAGATTCACACAAAAAAAGTATTCAAAATATGTTGTAAAATTTTAGTCACTTTATGTTAACTTTTCTTCCCATATGCATTCACTGTGTAGCCACTGGACAAATCCTCTCTCTCTCTCTCTGTCTCTGTCTCTGTCTCTCTCTGTCTCTTTGTCTCTCTGTCTCTCTGTCTCTCTGTCTCTCTGTCTCTGTCTCTGTCTGTCTGTCTGTCTGTCTGTCTACCTGTCTATCTCTATCTCACCATCCAAATCAGTGAAGAGTCATATAAAAGATAGGACCCCAGTTAAGAGCTTCCTGTTTCTGGGGGAACTTACACATGTACATTTGGATAGGATTCATGCACAGAATAACAGTAAACACGCCTGAAGCAGTGAACGACCAGCTCTCTAGGCAGCCAATTATTCACACAGTGTCATAAGTTCCTAGGAAGAAGATACCACCGTACCTCAAGAGCACATGTGATGAGTGTTCAAGTTACATTGAAACTTTCCCATTATGTAGGAAATTCCTTTAATTTCTGTGCTCAATAAGCTATGTAATATGTATTCATGGGATAAGGAGCCTGAAAAAAAGAGAGATTTTCTGACTGATGCTGGGGAGTAAAAGCATTTCAAGACTTGACTTCTCATGCTGCTAATATATTGGTATTGACAAATAACACGAATGTTATCTTCATTTTAGCAAAGAGATATAAATGCTGCTGGGTTCTCCTGTGAAACAGAGGAAAACATACATGTATACATGAGTGCATATGTGCAGTTTGTTCTTATAGGCATTTCGTCATAGAGCCTTCTGTCCACCCTTCCCAGGGCTGATGGGACTGACCCACAGACTGCTTGTTGTGAAGCCACCCTTTTCTGTAGAAGAGTAGCCACTTAAGTCACTGTCCATTTGTAGATTATACCCAGGATCTGAAAGAGGTATTTTTAATAATGGAAATTGTGTTGCAAAGTGACGTGCATGCCAAGAGAATATTCATATAGATGGCAGGAGAATTACATAGTAGATCATCAGCTTCCTTAGTCATGTGTGTCTGTGTGTGTATCTTTGTGTATGTTTGCGTGTGTGTGTGTGTGTGTGTGTGTGTGTGTGTGTGTGTGTGTGTGTGTACATATAGAACAGATTGACACATATCACAGGCAGGTTTTGACCTCCATATCTACCATCTTCTGGCTCCCAGTACTGGGATTATCCATGCATAACACTATGCATGGCTTTTCCATAGTCATATTTTACACCACATTATGAAGCTTCACGAATACGAATTGATACATTCTTTGTTATGATCCTATATACAGAAAACATAGGTCAAACATTATTTTCTAAATAGATGATTAAAATATTTTTTTTTTTTTAAAAAAAAAACATATACTTAAAGAGTGTTTGGAGAGAGGAGGCTCCATGCCTCCTCACTCTAGTACGCCCAGGATCTTAAGATCAGGCGTGAGGAAGACACAACACCTGTTCCAACACTACCAGAAGTAACTGGGCCCAGCACGATCCAAGGATGCAGGAACCCCACCAGACCCGTGACTCTGGTTCTTTCTGGTCTGTGCTGGTTTACCTTGGGTGCTAACTCTGCAGCCAGTACCACAGTCCACAGAGCACGCTCTACTCCCAGGTACTCTAGCACACCCAGGATCACAGGATTCCAGGAGCCAAGGAGCTTGGTCACACCAGGATCTCAGGGGCTCAGAGGCAGCTTGACACCCAGGAACTCTGACATACCCAGAATCTCAGGATCACAGGATCCCAGAATCCCAGAATCCCAGAGACAGCTGGACTTTGAGGAGTTCTGACTCAACCAGGATTACAGGAAGGACAGACTCCAGTCAGATATAGCGAGGGCAGGGAGCACTAGAGATAATCAGATGGTGGGAGGCAAGAGTAAGAACAGAAGCAACAGAAACCAAGGTTACTTGGAATCATCAGAATCCAATTCTCCCACCATAGCAAGTCCTGTATACACCATCACAACAGAAAAGCAAGACCGGGATCTAATGTCACTTCTCATGACAATGATAGAGGACTTTAAGTAGAACATAAATAACTCCCTTAAAGAAATACAGGAGAATGCAGGAAAACAGCAAGAAGCCCTTAAAACGGAAACACAAAAATTCCTTAAAGAATTACAGAAAAACACAATCAACAGGTGAAGGAAATGAACAAGACCATCCAAGATCTAAAAATGGGAATAAAAACAATAAAATCACAAGGGGAGACAACCCTGGAGTTAGAAAACCTAGGAAAGAGATCAAGAGTCATAGATGCAAGCATCACCAACAGAATACAAGAGATAGAAGAGAGAAATCTCAGGGGCAGAAGATACCATAGAAAACATTGAGGGCTGGTGAGATGGCTCAGTGGGTAAGAGCACTGACTGTTCTCCCAAAGGTCCTGAGTTCAAAACCCAGCAACCACATGGTGGCTCACAACCATCCGTGATGAGAAGATCTGACTCCCTCTTCTGGTGTGTCTATGTATAAAAAAAAAAAAGTAAAACATTAAAAAAAAAAAAAAGCCGGATGGTGGTGGCGCATACCTTTAATCCCAGCACTTGGGAGGCAGAGGCAGGCAGATTTCTGAGTTCAAGGCCAACCTGGTTTACAGAGTGAGTTCCAGGACAGCCAAGGCTACACAAACAAACCCTGTCTCGGAAAAAAAAAGAAAAAGAAGATGTTCCAACACGTAATAAGGACACGTGCTCTACTATGTTCATAGCAGCCTTATTTATAACAGCCAGAAACTGGAAACAACCCAGATGCCCTTCAACAGAAGAATAGATACAGAAAATGTGGTACATTTACACAATGGAATACTACTTAGCTATTAAAAATGATGAATTTATGAAATTCTTAGGCAAATGGTTTGAACTAGAAAATATCATAGAGGTAAAAATCAGAAAATATCACAGTGAGGTAACCCAATCACAAAAGAACACCCATGGTATACACTCACTGATAAGTGGATATTAGCTCCAAATAACTAGGATACCATTCACAGACCACATGAAGTTCAATAAGAAGGAAGACCAAAGTATGAGTGCTTTGGTTTTTTTTTTTTTTTTTTTTAGAAGAACAAAATATTCACAGGAACAAATATGGAGATAAAGTGTTGTGCAGAGACTGAAGGAATGGCCACCCAGAGACTGTCCCACCTGTCAATTCAACCTTCATACAGTTACCAAAGCCAGACACTAATGTGGTTGCTAAGAAGTGCATGCTGAAAGCAGCTTGATATGACTGTCTCCTGAGAGGCCCTGCCAAAGCCTTACAAATACCTAGTAGATATTGACAGCCAACCATTGGACTGAGCACATTGGATTGGTCACCAATAGAGGAGTTAGAGAAAGGACTGAAAGAGTTGAAGGGGTTTGCAACCCCATAGGAAGAACAACAATATCAACCAACCAGAACCCCACTCCCACCCCCTGTTGGCCCATAACTCCCAGGGACTAAGCCATCAACAAAGGAGTACACATGGCTCCAGCTGCATATGTAGTAGAGGATGGCCTTGTCATGCATCAATGGGAGGAGAGGTCTTTGGTCTTATGAAGGCTTGATAGATGCCCCAGGGTAGGGGAATCAAGGGCTGGGAAGTGGGAGTGGGTGGGTGGGTAGAGGAACACCCTACCTCTCATAGAAGCAGGGAGGGGATGATGTGGTAGGGTGTTTTGGGAGGGAGAGAAACCAGAAAATCGGATGACATTTGAAATGTAAATAAAGAAAATATCCGATTAAAAAAATAGTAACTAGTGTTTAAGTAGTTACAAAAAGCATTTAGTAAATGTTTTAAGGGAGCTAATTAGTTCCCTGCATACATAACTAAATGAAGACAGGATCTACTTGTGCAGTGTAAAAGAACAGTTAGTTTTATTTCAGTTCTTTTCACATGGAGACACTGGTGACAGAAATGCTGATTACATTTGCCATGTAATCTATAAATGCAAACCATGTTAAGTTAAAGATGCTTGGAAAACAGATAAACTTGAAAGCTAGCATTGCAACCCCAAACCAGCTAAAGGTACCTAAAAGACAAGAAAAGCAAAATTTCATTATACATGCTTCAAGTGGGGTTTTTCACAAACCCATAGCCCTTCCAACTAAAATGATGAATGCTTCTCTGATTCTAATTGACAAGTGTTATATATAAAAGAGTTCTTGCCTTCATTCTTATCAAAACTGTGGGGATTTCCAATGATAGGACAATATTATGTGGGTGGAAACTTCTTAGAAGAATAGGAAACTTATCAGTATTTACTTAGGTTCTATTACATTCAGAGCCATAAAAGCAACTACACTCATAAATTTATAGCCAGTCAAGGATATTGCCTCTTCCCCCAAAGAGGCTTGATATTAAAGGAGTGCAGTGAATGAGCTCAAATCATGAAGAATTTTCAACACTGGAACAATTTTCCTTCATATTCCACCTTGTAGACAATGCTTTATGAAGAATCACTGACTAGCCTTTAAGTTTGAGAAGTAAAAAAGTAATAAAATTTGTGATAAAGATTATCTTTTCTTACAGATTTTATTCAGTTTTTGTTTTCATTATTAAAGCAGTTCATGATAATAATATCTACCTTCAGTGAGTTCTGACTGTAGGTTAATGATCACCACAGTTGTGTCAATAGATATTTTTATGATTTCAACTTTGTAGATAACAAAACAGAGGCTAGTAGAGGTTATGAATCCTGCCCCAAATCACACAACAGAAACAAGACTTAAGCTTAGGCCATTCCAATTCTGAAGGAAAATTCTTACTAGTTTGCTATTCCTGCTGTGAGAAATTGCCGCAAGACTGAATTGTTCTGAAATCACAGAAATTCATCATTTTATAGTTCTAGAGGTCGGAATCCAAAAGGGTTCTCCCTGGGCTCAAAATCAAGGTGTCAGCAGGACTGCCTTTCTCTGTTGACCAGGGGAAAACCCTTCCCTTTGCTTTTCTGCCTGCATGAGCTTTCTCTATTCTCTTCAAACTTGACCCTGTCATCTCATTTCAGTTTTGGACTCCTTTGGCTCTCCCCCAGATGTTGTGTCCTTATCAGTATGTAGAGCATGCGCAGATAAAGAGAACGTCCTTAATCACAGCCCCTCTCTGCTTCGAGTTGCCTCATCTTAGGGAGACCAGCGGAAGAAGTCCGAGATAGCTGAGCCATCTTGTCTACATTCTTGCCCCGTTCTCGGGTGTGAGTGCAGCAAATGCTTCCAAATGCTTCCAAGGAAGTAATATGGTACATGCTGAAGGGGTGCGCACACAGATCAGAAAGCAATCAGTGTGTGTTTGCTAATTCCATTTTTTTGCTATGTTTAAATATTTGCTGTTTATTTAGTTATTTTAAAGAGATTTTAAGTGATACTTCTAGTCATTGGTCATATAGGTTCTTAAGATTTTAAATACCAAACTAACTCCTTTATGCTAGCTGTATGTACACTTAAGCCAGCCCACATTTTCTTTTCACAAGGAATTTTGTTCCCGTTGTCTCTCTTCCATTGGACGATTTTCCAAGGCACAGCTGCTTTTTTTGTTCTATTAACTTTTGTTTTTCTGAGCCAAGTGTTTTTCAGCTTAACTATCTCCTAATAACCTGATACATTTGATTGCATTTAGCCAATTTACTTTCCTGGGATGTAGACTATTGAGGTGAACTTTACCTTGAATGGAATTCTTTTGGTGAAAATATGTCTCTTTTTTTTTTACTGTGGCTTAGGAGTACCATCACAGTGTGGTCCTTTACTTTAACCAATCATGACTGTTACTTTGTCTATACATATATGAGACTGCATTTGTTTCTATAGGTTGCATATTTTACAGATACACACACACACACACACACACACACACACACCACAAAGATACACAGAGACTTCATGTATTTAATGTTTATATTTTTATTTCTATGGTTATTTTAAGTTATTTTTTTAACAAACTTTTGTTTGCATATTAGTTTAAATATATGCATATATTTAAGTAACTTATATCCTCAGATTGGCTTATACTCTATATATTTATGTAAATATATCTTATATAATTTAAATTTATATACTTAATATATTTATGTATATGTTTATGTCTAGTTCATATTATTTTCTATATAGTTCTATATATTTATAATTGCTTACCACAGGGTACTGCTATTGGATGAGGTCATCATTCATAATTAGCCCAATATTGAACATTAAAGAACAGCCACATCTCCCACATCTCTCTGCCAGCTCATAGCCTCTGGCTTTTCTATTGTTCCTTGCCATGGACATGTCTATTTTGTGTCACACAGGCGTTCACTGTAGCAGATCATCCTTCCCTATGTTCTTATTGAGAGGTTCCTAGGAGAAGGTAATTTTTCAGAATTCTTATTCTTGGTTTAGCATGCCTCTTAAGCCAAATGTCTCTTACTTATTCATGAAATGTATGAGTGCTCATTATATAGCAAGCATCTTCCTGAAGACATTTCCTCCATTCCAATCGTCACCTGCCTTTGTTTTATTGGGACAGTGACATGCTGGCCCATGATCACTCAGCACTGACTGGGACTTCTTCTCTAACACTGTCTAATAAGGAAACAGGCAGCCGATATCAACATTTTCTCCCCACAAGTTCTCCCATCTTTCATTCCCTTCTTCTCTCTATGCTTCTTTCTTTTTTTCTTCTTTTTATTCCAAATATTGAGGATGAAATTGAGAGGAGAGTTATCTGATACTGTTGCTGTGTATGATATATGAAATGTGTCATAAAAGGAAGGGCAATAGATGGATACAGCGTCTCCTACTGGCTGCTAGGGGACATTTTGAGAAGTAAAGACTCTCTCATTTTGCTATCACCCTTGCCTCCTTGGCGCTTCTAGTATAGGAAGAGATAAGAAGTTAGAAAGAAGAAAGTGATCGGGGACATGAGAGATGAGAATGAGGAGTTCCAAATGTGGCTCAAGTTCACATGTATGAAAATGTCATAATAAAATACTCACTGTATACTTGATATATAATAATAAAGAAGACCAAAAACTTCAGTGTTTTTTGAAATAGGATTGATCTTTGGGTCACCTTAATTTACTTTCATTAGATCCATGCCTATATGCCATTAAAATTCAGCTATACAGAAAATAAGAATATTGCTTTTCCAGTGGACCTGGATTTGATTCCCAGAACCCATAGTCATTAGTAATTCCAGTTTCAGAAGGTCTGAAGCCCTCTTCTGCCTTCTGCATACAATATTTACATACTGGATGTGTATGCATACATGATATACACAAAGACAAAACATCCATACATATTAAGAAATTCTCCTGGGAGTGTAATTCAGCAGTGGGGACCTGTACCCTAGTGTATGTGCAGCTTTGGGTGTAATTTTCACAAACAGCCAATTTTTGAGTCATGTTCTAACAAAATCTGGGCTGCTAGAGGGATTTTTTTTTAGAATCCATACTAATAGTGGGTATTCTAGATGATGTACATTTATATTACATTTGAAAAGCAATTGCTATTGGTTAGTTCCTTTTCTTGAAATAAAAATGTCATATATATTTCTATATGAGTGTATAAACAACAGTATATATTTAATAATTTTGTCTTTTACAATATAGAAAATAATAATTATATTCATATCACATATGTAATTATGTGACATAATATGTGATTTGTAATTATATCTTTTCTGTGGTGATAACTGAGTCAGGTACCTGGGGCATAGTTTGGAATAGCATTTACTATTCCACCTGGCATTCCATTCCCTTAACTACTTTGTACATTTTATTATATAACTCATATATTGAGGATTCCTTGGTTGTACCTGTATTCCTTTTTTACCACTTCTGTTCCAACTTCTTTACTGGCTTATTTCCTAGAAACTAACCAATACTGTTGTCTTCTAGAGAGGCCTTCTTTTGGTCCTTTTCATCAACATCGAAAGAGGACACTCGATTTTCTAAAGAACTCTGTTGCAACAGGCATGTATCAGGTTTGTGTAGCTTTTATGAATTAAAATTCATACGGTTCACTGTATTTCCGTCCTAAAACTGTTTGACAGGTAAGCGCTTTCCTCTTCCCCAGGGAAATTTGGTCACTGGTGAGCAGCCCTTCCCACTTGGTCGGCACTTCTCTGTGTTTGAGGAAGCAGCTTAAGATAGGTGGGTATGGTTTTAGAAAAAGCTACCATCTTAAGAAAAATATTTTCATTCTGCGAAGGTCTATAGCAGTCAAGTATTACTATAAGAATTCCATTTTTTTGTGGACATAAATGTTTTGGGGTATTTTATTCAGCTTTATACTCACAGGTCTGTGATCTGGTTATCTGAAGCTAAGCTCTTCTAGATTCAAATTAAAGCACTGAGTTCTGATTGGGCATTAGACTGAAGTGTTGCCAGGAGGAGCAAGAAGAACTCTGGTAAACTGTCAGGTACACAAGAAGGCATGCCAGGTCATTCCAGTCATTATATCACACTGAGTCTGCTAGTCAATGCAGTTGCCGGGTCTGGGGAAATGTACTCCATCCATCGCAGAGGCACAGTAAACTACAGCACAGGGTGTGGGTATGGAATCCACCCATTAGGAAATGAATAACTGAGACAAAAATTCAATCTCTGTGGGGAGGAAAGTGTAAAAACTGGCCTACAGTGCTATTGCTGTTCTTCATGTTCTGTTCGCTTATTTCTCCATTATCAGAAGCTGTCTTATGCTTTTCAAATCAGTTTCCCTTATTAAAATGAAAAAGTTACTCATCCACTAGCTCGCTTTTACTCTTGAAAAATCTTAACTTTAGTAGTGATAGAAAAAGAGAAGAAAGGACGGCAGTCCCCCCATAGATATCAGACTTGCGATTGAATATCATTACTTGTCATTCAATATTCCAGAGACGCCTGATTTCCAACAAATGCCAGTCATTTCTTGGATTCCTTGTTTAAGGGCCCCTATATCAATTCTCCTGGGATTACCCTGACATTTTTCTTCTCTCTAATGCTTAGACTAATATATATTAATGTAGTGGGATTAAGTCTAGGGTCTGTGTGCTGAGTCAGTGCTCTCTGCTTTTGAGCTCCAGCCTTGCTCTTCTTTTTACTCTCATTCTGAAATAGGATCTCTTTGAGTCTCAGACTGGCCCGCTTTAAGCGTATGATCTGCCTGTCCCAACCTCCCAGCAACCAAGGTCTACAGGCTTACACCATTAGATTAGGAAGACTTTCGTAGACCCAACTCAATTTGCCTTTCAGATTTCCTCACTTCATTTTATTTAAGTGGGACACTGCACTTTGAACTAAAACTTTGACTTACCAAAGCCTGTCGGCAGAAGCATCTTACTTTAAGAGAGAAATCTGAGAGTGCCTGTATTTGGAGGTCTCAGATGTTAAGTTCTGGTTTCTATTGACTAGAAGATAAAACTCAAATATCTTTAGATAACATCTAAGTACTTTATGACTCTACTCCATTACTTTCTTCCCTAGGAAACCTCCAGTTTCTAGTTGTTGGTTTTTTTTTTTTTTTACTTATCCAACGTTCAGTGTTTATAGAAGATATATTTCAAAACTTACTCTCGACTGGGTATTGTGGCACATACATATACTCCTAGTATTCAAAGAGAAAGGCGGCGGTAGGATTGGGAGTTTAGGATCAACCTGCGCGACCTAGGAAAATGTAGATCCAAAAACAAAAACAAAGCTGGGCGGTGGTGGCGCACGCCTTTAGTCCCAGCACTTGGGAGGCAGAGGCAGGCGGATTTCTGAGTTCGAGGCTAGCCTGGTCTACAGAGTGAGTTCCAGGACAGCCAGGGCTACACAGAGAAACCCTGTCTCAAAAAACAAAACAAGACAAACAAAAAACAAAAACAAACAAACAAAAACCAACCCGCCAAACAAACACTTTCCCTTTACTCTTCAGATGATGCTGTCACTGTCTTTAGAGTGTCACAAACTGCCTTCTTTATTCAGCCAATCTGGATCTGCTTTGAGGAACCAGATCAAGGGTTAGCTTTACTCTTGGGCCTTACTTCTCATAGAAGGAGTTAGTGACCTTTCCCTGGCGGTTTCAGAGCATGTTGGTCCACTATGTCTTAAAGGACTATTTATTCCATGTGGAAAGAGATGTAGCTCTGTGATACCCCCACCCCCAAGTAAGTCATGAACAGCATCCTTAGCACATTCTCGGCACCTTACCCAGTATGTGCATGGTTTTGTGTGCATGTGTCCTATAAATATACATTTATATAAATGTATTTTATTAATACTTTATTTTTTATTGTAAAAACAAAAGATTTTTTATAAAATTTAGATGTGTTAACAACTATGAACAAGAAAATATCTGTATGGTAAGCATTGTTTTCCCTTGCTTAAAAAAAATCTGTTAATATTTTAAGGTTGTTTCTTGAAATAATTAATAAATCCTTTAATCACATGGCATGGGTATTATTTTCAAAATGTAATTGTAGAAATTCATTTAACTGCCTCTCTATCATTCCAGGGTTTGCATTCCCTCAAGAGCCATCTTTTCTTACTTTATGCCTTGTCCAAGAGATAGAAATTGTTTACTAAACTTTTGTGCATCTTAAATATAGTAGAAATGGATTTTTGATTTGAAATTCTTCAGTGAACTAGGAAAGTGTAGCTGCTGTCAGTGAACAAACACACAAGTTGTGTTCTGCTAATATCAGTACAGAATGTTTGTGTTAAGGACATTAAATATTTTATATTAAAAATGTTTGAACTGGCTCAGTGTGAAGACAGAAGTTACATCATCATTTTGTATATAAATTCTGTTTTCTTCTATTTTTTTGTCCTTTATTAGCTATTGCGATAGGTCCAATCTGAAAAAAAAAAAAAAAAAAAA
>NW_022196899.1:193713-215502 GCF_008632895.1 Mastomys coucha
AAAAAAAAAAAACAAAAAAACCCCAAAACATTCAGTCAACCAAATAATGTTACAGTGCTTACACTGCATAAGGTTGCAAGGGGTTAAATCATTCTTCTTTTTTTTCTTCTTCTTCTCTCCTTTCTATTAAAGGCAGTAACTTCTTGTCTGATCTCCTTATGGTCCTTGTCACAACTCCTTGGCTTTTAATCACTCATCTGGTCTATGACTTATAGCACTGCAGGCACCATAATAATGCTCTAGTTTGTTTGGGTGATCTTCCTGATAAAATCTGACAATTTCTCAATATAATGGGAAGATAGTCAAAATAAAAAAAATGTTTGAAGGGTTCAGGTAGTGGGGCATACTATTTATTTTCATTATGTGCCAGGATATTAAAATTCTGACTTTCATACTTTTGATTGAGTTCATGATGAAACCAAAGGAAAATTGAAAATTTGAATTATTCTACTGCTGCTGGGGACTGTCTATCATGAGGAGAAAGGCAGCTCATGTAACCAGCTCGGTATCATGATCTTCAGAGTGTCAGGCAGTCTTCCTTCTGTTTCAATTTCTGTAGGACATTTAAGTGATTCATTCACTGTATGGTTCTTTTATATTACTAATATCAAGTGGAACTGTAGAAAGACATGTGATGTCATCTTCTGTGCATTTGAATGGCTAATAATGATGCTTGACGTGGGAGTGGTTCAGATGTTTTAAGGTACTTTCCGAAAAATTATCTCCTAGATTCAAATAGCCCTCCTGAGTAAACAGTGGGATCCTTAAAATTCCCCCATCTGCTCCTCATCATACACCTCTGCTTCTGTTTCACTGTTCCTCTTCCCTTCTTTGAGAGGAGGCCATGTGGAGCTGAGAAAAGGGTACCAGAGTATGAATCCAGGTAATCCAGTCCCTCTTGTCTTGTTGAATTAGTTTGACTTGGGGAATCATGTCCCTTCTCTGGACCTTAGTTTTGTAATTGGAAAAACAGGAATAATGTTGTGACCTAATATTTGCAAAGATTAGGTCAGGTACAAACAAAAGCCATGAACAGGAGAGACCAGGCCTGTTAGCACCAGGGAAGCTGTCAGGGCACAAAGAAAACAGACTTTGATATGTGTTTCTCAGTCATAGATTTGGAGCAGACAGTCAAATTTTCTCAGTTTCATTTTCTTGCATGGAAAATGGGCACAGTACTATGTATCTTTTGTAGGTGTTGACTATACTACATTTGTGTTACTCTTATAACAGCACTATATCCCAAAGTACGTTCTATCTCCTATATTTACTCTTTGTACCCCACCCCTATTTTTCTTTATATTTTGAATTTGTGTGGCACTGAAGGTGGGCAGAAGACTGAAGATCGAAGACTATTGAGATTTTATGATTTACAAAGCATTGAGGAGCCTCAGTGGCTTAGTGGATAAAGAGACACGAGTTTAAATCCCTAGCACTCACACAGAGCCAAGCATGTCTTCCTGCTCGTACAACCCCAGCATTGGTTTGGTGGGTGAAGACAGGTAGATCCTAGGACTTTGATAACCAGTCAGCCAAGGCAAAATGGCAAGAATAAATTCACCTCAGGACACAAGGTAGAAGAACAATAGAAAACACCTGACATCCTCCTCTGGCTTTCACATGCATGAGCCATGGGGAACTCACACCCATACACACACAGAGACACACAGACACACAGATACACAGGCACACACACACGCACATTCGGCATTGAGGATTTCTTTCTTCAAAGTCCTGTATTGTGGCTTTTATTGTGGCAATAGAAGAGGATCTAGGAGGTACTCATTGCTCGTTTGAGAGAGGACTACAGCTGTTTAGACAAAAGTGAGTATTAAATAGTGAAGCATATTAATAATTTGTGAAAAAATTTTTGAAAACATGGTAAATTTTCTATTATTCTACCTAAGTCTAACTCTGTAAGCCCGTGAACGTATTGAGGTTAGTTACAGGAGTATGCGTAAGGAGTTATAAGCATATAGGAGATACAGGAATGATAAGACCACTTTGCTAACATGGATGACTGCTCATGAAACTTGCCTACTTGGATTTCTCTTCATACCTTGCAAGCAACTTGGCTACTAGAAAGTTGCCTCTCTTAAATTACTACTACTGTTACTCGTATAACGCTGAGTAGAGTCCTTCTGAATCCTGTACCTTTCAGGAGGTTCCTGAGTCTTGTGAGTTTTATGTACTTCCTTAGTCCTGTAAAAATCCACTTACTTCCTGAGCTTCTCTCCTGGAGGGCTTCTTTCAATGGAGAGTAAACGATTGCACAACAGGACCCACACTGGAAACCCCTAAAGGGCAGCGCTTTGCTTCTTCTCTTCCTGGTCCTTTTATGAAAAGCAAATGTCTGACATTTGATATAGGGTTTAATTTTTGTTAGCTTTTTAAATGAATTGAGCAAATTCAATGAGACATATTATCAGAATAGTCCAAAAAAGAGCCAAGGCTTAGAAATGTTAACGGCAGCATTTAAAATGTTGGAGGTGAAATAGATTAACCAGATCATGATTTGAAGACAGTCAGGGTAATTATATCCTGAAAATTATTTAGGTTTATGTGATGATGTCAGAACTCCCTCCCCCCAACACATTCATGTATAAACTTGGTCAAAATTAATAGTATGTCTCACTATAGGTCATGCTTAAAAAAATTCTGGATATATTGTTTTAGACAAGAGGCAAATACTAACTTGTGAGACAAATTTCTCAAAATGAATATTTTGCAGAAAAAATAGTAAGCTTCCTCATTTTATCTAAATTGGAGTTTAAGAAAACAATGAAATGAAGGCAAAGTCCATTTAGGAGATGTTGTGGTTTGTTCTTTATCATGAAGAGTCCTGCTAGTTCTTCCACTGTCTCTACCTGCACATAAAGGAGACTTAATGAACTAGGTTAAGGAGTTAACCCATCAGGTACAGATAAATTGGAGTGGAATTAAGAAGATTAGGAGGAATCATGAAGATATCCTGATTTTTATTGATGTGTTTTTATGTAGGTGTGGACATGGGTAGAGGCCATGAAACTAGGAAGTATATAGTGATGGGAAAACACAGGTTTTAAGGAAGGAGAGTGTGGAAGGCAATAAATACACATGGTCTGAAAGTATAAAGTAGGAAGGGCACTGGGGATGGGGTTAGAAAAGAAAAGAAGGGGTGGAGTTTTGCTCATGGTTTTTCAGTAGCAATTGTGACTCTACCTAAGGCAATATGCTAACTAAAAATTGTATAATATTACTATTCCTAGGAAAAGAGTAGAAGCTAAGACACATTTCTGTGAAAAATTGGAAGGAGGGCAGAATTTTTGTAGTGAGAAGAAACTGCCAGCAAAGAAGAGTAGATGGAGATAAGAAAAGAATCTCATAAAAAAAAAAAAAAAAAAAAAAAAAAAAGAATCTCATGAAGCCATCAACTAACTAGTAGAAAAACATTGCCTGTAAGAACAGGAGTCCCTGCTCTCAGCCTCTTAGCCTGTTTTTACTCTCATCCCTTGTTCTCTTTCTCCCCTTCCCCCTCCAGGTGGCCATGGGTGGCCTCTACTTTTCTAACTTCTCTCTCTCTCTTCTATAATAAAATGCCGTAAGAAAAAAAAAGAAAGAAAAGAAAAGGAATCCCTTTCTCTTGTAGGCTAGAGTAAGGCTAATGTGGAATGAAGCTGATATTGCCTGTGCATAACAGCATTATATGCATCATTAAATTGAAGACTAAATTTACCTCTTTCATGAGTGGAGTACTTCATTTACCTGATGATTTTTGTGTATAAAGCATTTACTTTGCCCTGAAAGAAAGCTATTCTTATTGATTATAACTACTTCAAATATATTACTTTTATTTGAGAAATTTTATAACTTTACCATTTCTGATTTTATAAACAATTTGGAAAATTAGAAGACTGAATGTTGAGTGAAGATATTAGATTTATGTTCTTAATTTACTTAAAATGGGTTGAATAATGATAAAACCTGTTTAATAAGTTAGAAATCTAGCCACAAAGCTACAAGTCTTTATAGTTTGAGTTTACTCAATATTCATTGAGTAAATTAAGAAAAACTTCAAGGACTATAAAATTATACGTATTATTTGAAGAAAACATGGCTTAAGTTATTTACTTTTAAAAGGAGATTAAATAATACTTCTTTTCTGCTTATTAAAGGAAGTCTGTGACATCAAGAATTATAAAAGTCATAACTAAGTTCACAGAATTAAGAGATAAATAAATATGAAATATATAAATAAAAAATAATATGAATATGAGTGTGTGTATATGTGTGTGTATATATGTTTGTACTCTTGGTATCTAGGCATGGTATGGTACAAAGGTCCCTCATTCAAGTGTTAGAACAGAATAAACATGTGAGCCTTTATAATTATTTTATTGAGCTTTCTTATATTATGACCCATTAATGGTTTGTGAATCACTGATATTGAAGTATACTAAAAACATACAGCTTCAATGAAGCTAGTTTCTAAAATTTATTCATTTGTTGTTTTTGTTTTTAAATGCAAAGACCATGTTCAGTTCCCAATCTTATTATCCTTTTACAATACACTACAAAAGTATATATATTTTTTACTATGGAGAAGGAACTAAAACGTGTTGCTTGTATCCAACTGGCAGCTTGTATATAATTTTCAAAAGTACTTTTAATTTCTAATGTAAATTGTTGAACTTCTAAGGTTGAGTATATATCTTACTCCCAGCCACTCAATATCAGGTTTATTTTACTTCCTTCACATTTTTGGCTAAAATTACTAAAAAATTAACGCAATGGAATCAGTTATCATTTGTGCTGAGCTAACACAATTGCAGGCTCATTTTTTTAAAAGTTGAGATTCCATGTTCTTCCATTTTTGTTCTTTGCAACAAGTTTTATGCTGCTGACCGTCATACAGTAAGGATTCCTTTAACTGTTTTCACAGGCAACTTAATCTTCCCAAAGTTATCAAGTGAATTAAGTCTTTTCACCCTTCTCTGGGTCTAAACAGTAAATCTGTGCACTGAGTCAGAAAACACCTTTAGTTCTGTGACCAAAAACTACACAAACGAAAGTAAATGCCCCATCCCAAGTATTAACATTGCTACTGTTCATGAGTAAATTCAATTTGAAAAGTAAGCATAAGGGTTTGTTTTATTTTATTTAATTAATTTTAACAAGGCAACTTATTCCTTCCCATGTTGACTCAGCAACTCAAGAGACTGAGACAGACAAGGACCACCTGAGTTCATAGTTTAAGGCCAGACTCGGCAACAAGAAAGGGTCAAACCAGAACAGCAGGGGTTCAGTATAGTGGTCAATCATCTGGCCTCCCTAGGTTTAAAGAACAAGTAAAAACTAATGAGTGTTAAAAATCAACATACTCCATTCCAACCCCTTGTTTTATCCATCTCTTGTTTACTTGACAGTGCCTTCAGTAAAGCTTGCATAAATTAGAAGAAGCATTGTCTAATTTAATCCTCAATTAAAGCATCATTTTCATTGTGTGACCCAATAGTGAAGAGTAAAGATAACAGTTAAAAAAAAAAACAAAATTAAACAGCTAAAAAAAAAAAATCTACTGCTTTTTTGCAGAAGTTTAAAATTATTTGGTTTTATTTTTCTCATTGACCTGATCTAAAATATACTTAAAGCCAACTGATATAGTTCACATGTTATTATAAAGAAAATAGGTAAAGGTCTCTTTTCCAGTTATCATCATGATCTCTAGTGGGCAACTGCATTATCCTGTTTTCATTCTTCATATCAGAGTATAGGCTTAGATATTGGTTTTCTAGCAGTGTTTTGGGGTCCTATACATCAAGGCTGATTTGGTTTTCCATATAATTATCACTTGGGTTATGTTCTTGAATGTTTCTTTTTTGATTAGATGTTTTCTTTATTTACATTTCAAATGTTATCCCCTCTGAAAATCTCCTTAGCCCATTCCCCCATCTCCCTGCTCACTGACCCATCTACTCCTGCTTCCTTGTCCTGGCATTCCCCTACACTGGAACATCAAGCCTTCACGAGAACAATGTTTCTTAAACATTTGAAAAATTTCTGATCTTAATTACTTATAAAAATCCTTCACCTCTGCCATTTTATGATTCATTTCTTTGATTTCTGTGCTTGAGCCAGACCCAAGGGTTGTGACCCAAGTTGTGTGTTTTCCTCATCTGAGCTCATCTACACTCAAGTAATTTTTGTAGCTCAGCAGCTGCCCATTTTTACTTGACATTCAATTCTTTTCTGAAGCTCAATTCTGTATTTATCTATTTCATAAATGAAGAGATGAGATAGATAAACTAGGGTAAGAAGAGCCACCTTCAGTGGTTGGAATGTGTCAACATTACTTACCATGTGCTTACTGGTTTTCCCTGTCCTTGATTGTTTTCTTTGAAGAGTTGCCATTTCTCATTCTTCCAGAGGGGAGGCATGGGAGGAAGAGAAAATCAGAGTGGTAGGATTCTGGAGCATCCATGAAGGGGAAGCACAACCTTCAGAGACATCAAACACAGAGAAATTTAAGACCAACATCGCCAAGTGTTATTTCAATAAAAATTGCACATTACAAATTTTTAAATGTGAAGAAGCTATACACTATAGTGCATTAATAATAATAATAACTGCAGTTCTGGGCTTTTCAAGCAATGAATGCCTTTGTCTTCTAACATGAACGAAATCTCTTCAATCCATCTTTAAGTACTTGAATGAGTCTTACTAGACATGACAGATGGACCTTTTATGTAACTTGGAATAAAATCATTCAGTTGATTTGAAACAGTAATAAAACCTGACTGCTACTAGGAGGTATGTTGTCAACATGACAACATAGTAAGTGACTCATTGTGGATTTGTTTTGTTGCTGTTGGTGGTGGTGGTAGGTGTTTTTTGTTTTCTTTCTTTTTCTCTTTGTTTACTACTTAGTTCTTGGCAGTATACTACAGAGACCTCCCTGAACGAAAATGCACTTATGCGACATCTCACAGACCTTCAGTTACTTAAGCGGCAAATAACTTAGTTGTCTGCACACACCTTGTCTAAAAATTTTAGAGGATTTTAGGGAGACTTTCATGTATAGGTCTTGAGATTGTTAGTCTTTCCTTTAGATTCTCTTCTAAGGCACTTTTATAGTTTTCACCACCCAGGAAGCCACAAAAGTTAATATGCTTGTAAGTATTGCTGTAGCAAGTCAGCTTGCTTGGTTTTTCCCACGGAAGACATCTTTTCATTTTCAACACTAGAAACAACAAAGGAAGCACCCATGCTTTGATTCTGTATGAACCTGGAGTGGTTGCTTTAACTGTATTCATTGTAACCATCGTCTTTGAAGTAATTACTAATGTTTTTTGTTTGTTTGCTTGGTTGGTTGGTTCAGGCTTAAAATTTAACCTTTCCTTGTGCCTGACACAAAGTGACAGTATTTAGGAATTACTGAATATCTGATCACGGTACTCTCAGGGGTACGATTGCCAAGCATGTCTAGGCATCTGAAAGTTAGGAAGGATGTGCTTATGACCCAACAAGAACTTTCAAAGCTATGCAGAAATAGCCAATAGCTTACCATGTTCCAATTTTTTTTTTAAATACAGAATTGATGATGTTTCTGAGAAATGAGTGTTGATCTTAAGATGTTTATTCATTTATTTTAAATAGCTCATATAAAAACTTTCCCAACTGTATTTTTTCCACATTAATCAAGAAACCTGTCTTCTAACACAAGTAAGACCAACTCTTAAATAGTTTACTGTTCCTTATCTGGTCATCAACTTATCACCCCTTCAGTACTCTGCCAGTTGAGGTAGGTAGCAGAGGTACTGTCTAGTTAAAAACAGAATCATCTCCCTACTGTGCAAGGCAAGTTGCCTGGAGCTTGTGTCCTTAGATAGAACCACTCCTTTGGCCTTTATTATACTGCCCCCTAGATCTCAGTAGGTGGCATTGCATTCTAAAGCCCTGAGGTTTTTTGTCTTGATTTTTCTTCATGAAAATGAAACCTTCTGTGCCACTCCAAAGTTCAATGTGATTCATCTTAAGTTGCATTTATATAATGGGTCCTATGGTTGTTCCTTTTAAAAAAAGATATAAGTGAATGATGAAATTTAAAGAGAGAATAGCTAGCATTAAAAAATATTTGTAGTCATTTCTAAAGCTTATTGTAACATGTTCTAAAGGGTAGAACAGGCCTTTTTTTTCTTAACAAATGTTAGTTACCATTTTTTTTACAGCTATTATCTCTGTATTAATGTCTGTAGAGAAGAAACTGTGCCTGCACTGATAAGAGTGACCTTGCAGTGCACTCTTCTATGTACCAGGAGGCTTTCTCAGGAACTACCCAACTACAAACATATCAGGAAGGCTGTCACTACACTATTAAAGTCTTGGACTATCCAAGTTAGGAAGGTCAACTGGATATCTATTTTTTACAACCCAAATTGTTAGTGTTTTAGTGAAATAAAATTTTCAAGACTGACAATATTTTTCTTAATTTGACCTGTGGATGCAAAAAATACAGTTCAAATCTTAAAGAGTGTAAGAGGTAGTTTATTGTGGAACCATTTTGAGTGACACTGGTCTGGGATCACAGATTACTCAAAAGTTAGTGTTCTAGCATTTTCATGAATTTATATAGTTTTACAGAAAAAGAAAAGTCATAAATCAAGGTAAAATTTAAAAACATTGGTGGTACATCAGAGAGGTGACTACAGGATTGTGGGGAACGATCTTCAGTAACTCTTAGATGTTATTATATAATACTTTTAGTTTCTGCTTTGGTGGAATATAGTGGTCTGCTAAGTTAATAGAATTCCAAGGATTTTTACCTATTATTCACAGGATATTAGTTCTGACGCAGAGATGGGCAAGGAATGGCTACTCAGAAGCTAAAGCCAGCTCAAGGTGATGTCATTAGCCCTGGGACCTGTAATATTCCAACCACCCCACATTACTACACCTTTAATTAACCAGTCATTGAAGGCACAGCTTCTTTCCACTAATTCTCATTCATACTTCATCTTGTAAAAATAACAGGAAAGTAACACACACACACACACACACACACACTCACTCACACACTCACACACGCACAAATGTAGAGCCTTTGGTTACTCTTCACATCTCTAGTAAAGAGTTTTCTGGTGCATAAAGCAGTTGAGCCCTCCCTCAGAATTCTCTGTCCTTCTTGCACTCCTTGCTTGACGGCCACTCCAAGGTTCTACTCCAGTGTTCTATGCCAGGAAACCCCTCCTGGGTCCCTTTGACCAGCTTCTGTCCACAGTGTGGCGTTCTCTAATTGCATGCTAGTCCTCTGGCTCCTCATACTTCTGGTGACTTAGGATGCTGAGGACCCTGATCAAACCGCCTGCAAAGCACAGGGAAATACCCAGAAGCCCTTGTGGAATTTCACATTTGATTGTGAACCCAAGCTTCAGGTTGCCTGTTGTTCCTGAAGGACCCCAAGGCACAACAGTTACCTTCTCCACGTGTGAGGGTCTAAGTGGCACAAACCAGAACCATGGCAAAGGAAATTGGTCCCCAAAGTTGCATCTCAGTTTTCAGACTGAAAGGAAAGCATTTGTACCTCCCTAGTAGTGTTCAGGGTTTCACTGCCCCCTGTAGCATTGGATATTTATAAAGGGAGAACTGTATCTACTGGTAGGCCCTAAAACTCAGTTACTCAGTTCCCATTTACAAGATCTAAGTCACTTATACAACACTGTAAAGCCAAGTTAAACATAGACAAATACAAAACCATTGACTTATTTTGTGCAGGCCAGAAGGCTCATGTGCCTCTGCATTTGTACGTAGCTCGCTAGAGTCTATTCTTTCCTGTCATGTGAGTAACCAGAGATGAAACTTAGATCTTGAGATTTGAAATCAAGTGCCTGTATATACTGCACCATCTTGCTGGCTGAACAGGCTACCTTTTCTCCTTTTTTTTTTTTTTTTTTAATTTAATTATTCACTTTACATTCTGATCTTAGTAACCTCCCCTCCCTCCTCTCTTCCCAATCCCACCCTTAGAGATCCTTCCCCCATTACCTCCTCCCCTTTTCCTCAGAGAAGGCAAAAACCCCCAATTGGTTAATACCCTGCCCTGGAAGTTCAAGTTGCAGAAAGACTAAGGTCACCCTCTCCTACCGAGGCCCAAGCAGGCAGTTCAGCTAGGGGAAAGGGATCCGACGGCAGGCAACAGTGTCAGAGACAGCCCCTACTCTAATAGTTAGAAGAACCACATGAAGACTAAGCTGCACATGTGCTACAAATGTATGGCGGGGCCTAGGTCCAGCCCGTGGATGCTCTTTGGTGGGTGGCTCAATCTCTGTGAGCTCCCATGGGCTACTGTGAGTTAACTGTAAATTTTCTTGTGGTGTCCTAGACCTGTCTGACTTGCTCAATCCCAGCCCCTCCCCCCCACTCTTCCAAAAGACTCAAGAACTCTAGAAAAGGCTACTTTTTAATCCTCTTTCTATAGTGAATTAGAATCCTTTCTTGGTTGTTCACCTCAGGGTCATCGTTTTGCATTTTACCTACTACTTATTTAATGAGATATTTATAGTGCTAACTATGCAGTGCTAAGGCCATGCTTGAAGTCCTTTGTATGTTTCTTACTAGGAACCTACATGCACATAGGTACAAAGGGACAGTTTACACTGCTCCTTAGTGGTCTGAAATCAGACCACCTTTTAATATGCTAACTGACAAACAGAGAAGCTAACCCAATAAATCTCCATAACTAGTTCTCTTAATAATGTGATTGATCTCCCTGGTAGCTAGGTTGTCTATGTCTTTCCTTCTATGTCTCAGGGAGACGTGTTTGGGTCGTTCATGCAATAGCGATAGGGTTTTCTTAAGTATGAAACCATTCCAAGATTCCAAGATTATTTCTAGCTCCTATGCGCTCAGGCTATGTAATATTCCTTTTCTGCTACTTGTCTCTCAACACGCAGGTAGGGGATTAAAGTAAATCATTTAATCCATGCACCACGGCATTCAACAGTATACTTTTGGAAATTGTTTCCACAGGAGCCGCAGTGAAAGCAGCCAGTCTGAGATATTGACACTATAGAAAAGAACTGTCAGCTCATTGCTTGTATTGATCCAGCTTTTCTCTACAAACACAGACTCTTCTCCCTAACACAGCCTGTAAGTGGTGCCTGCTGAGGTTGCTAAACTGCTGGGTAAATTATTTACTGCTTTGACACCTTGGAAAGATCTCATTTCTTCTTGGTGGACTTAGTTGAGCTTTCTAGGGTTTCATAGATATTGAAGGGTTTCAAAAGATATACCCAGCTCTTGGCTTCCTGTACTATAGATGCGAGCTCCCTGGCTAGTGTTATCCTTTCATTGGAATTGGGTTTTTAGTTTTAAATTATTTCCTATAAAAATCATCAACCTTTGTATGCATTGAGGCCAGATTGATGACCAGACAGTCTGGCAACTTTGAGCCTAGTACTGGGCAATTAGCACACTTCTAAAAGTAAAACTTGTCCTTTTCCACTGAGGCCAGACCAGGCAGTTCTCTGCTATGTCCATGCCAGGGGCCACTGACCAGCCCATGTATGCTCTTAGGCTGGTGGCATAGTCTCTGGGTGCTCTCAGGGGTCTAGGTTAGTTGATAACTGTTGTTCTTCCTATGGGGTAGTCATCCCCTTCAGCTCCTTCAGTCCTTTCCCTAATTATTCCAGAGGTCTCCAACCTCAGTCCAATGGTTGGCTATGAGTATCTGCATTTGTCTCACTCAACAGCCAGTAGAGCCTCTCAGAGGACAGCCATGCTAGGTTCCTGTCTGGAAGCACAACATGGCATCAGTAATAGTGTCAGGTTTTGGTGCCTGGCCTTGAGATAAATCCCAAGTTGGTATGATCACTAGATGGCATTTCCTTCAGTCTCTGGTCCATTTTTGTCTCTGTGTTTTTTTTTTTTTTTTAGTCAGGAACAATTCTGGGTTAAAAAATTTGAAGGTAGGTTGGTGAACCCATCTCTCCACTGGGGGGCCCCATCTATCTCCCGGAGGTAGTCTCTTCAGGTTCCATCTCATCACTGTTGGGTATTTCATCTAAAGTCATCCCCACTAAGTCCTAGGAGCCTCTCACATTCCAGTTCTCTGGGACTTTTTAGAGGTTACCCCTAGACCCCACCCCTTGCAGGTGCACATTTCCATTCATTCTCCTGTCCACTCTGGGCTTCACTCCTGTCTCCCCAGACCCTGTACCTGATTCGGCTCCCCTTTGCCTCTTTCTCCCTTCTCCCACCCAAGCCCCTCCATCTCTTGGCCTCCCATGATTAATTTGTTCCCCCTTCTAAGTGCATTGAAGCATCCTCAGTTGGGCTTTTTTTCTTGTTAAACTTATTGTCTGTGGGTTGTATGATAGGTAGCCTGTACTTTTTGGCTAATATCCATGTATCAGTAAATATATACCATGCATATCTTTTTGGGTCTGGGTTACCTCACTCAGGATGATTTTGAGGGAAATATTACAAAAAGAACCTGTGCATTCTTGAGCTTGTGCCGACAACTCTCTGCCCTGGCTGCTCAGTCGGCCATGCACTGGTGGGCGATGGCTGACCTGTTTTTATCTTGTGGAGACTCTCTGGCCCGGAGCTCCCAAAACATCTCCATCCAGCTTGCTAGATTCCCACTGGCGGGTTGTTATACCACACCAGACCCATGCTTCAAATCCCCCACGGCCTTTGTGGTGCACATCTGGCAAGCCCACACTTTGCTACTGTACCTTTCTCTTCTTGAACCCAGTTGAACCGCTGTGTGAAAGAAAATGCAACAACTAAAATCCTATTCCTGTCAACCTTATTAGATCTAAATCCTTCAGTGGTGCATCTAAAACTGGTTGACCCTAGTAATTACATCTTGTAATTTATTTACATTCCAAATGTTGCCTTCCTTCCCAGTACCCCTTCCAAGGTCCTATAATTAGGACCTTTCTTGACACTATCCCCGTTAGGACCTTGACGGGGATAGCGTCAAGAAAGGTCCTAACTCTCTCCTGCTTCTTCTCTTCCAACATCTAACTTTGAAGTCCTTCCTATTCACCCAGTGTGATTTGCTCTTTTGGTCACTAGGGAACTAGTTCACAAGAACAGCACCAGGCCCGTCTACGGCAGGATGATATTTTGTAGTTCTGTCCATTTGCCTGCAAAATTCATAACATTCTTGTCTTTAATAGCTGAACGGTATTCCACGGTGTAAATGAACCACATTTTCTGCATCCATTCTTTGGTTGAGAAACATCTAGGTTGTTTCCAGTTTCTGGCTATTACAAATAGTCTGCTATGAACATAATGGAGTACAAGTACTTGTGGTATGGTGGAACATCTTTTGGGTATATGTCCAGGAGTGGTAGAGCTGGGTATTCAAGTAGAATTATTTACATTTTCCTGAGGAACCATCAGATTGATTTCCAGAGTGGTTGTGCCAGTTTGCAATTCCACCAACAATGAAGAAGTGTCTAATCCTGTAGAGACTTGACGCCTCAGGGCAGGAGGATGCAAGGGGGAAGGCACAGGCTGGAGCAGGGCAGAGCTGGGAGTGGGTGGAAGGGTGGAGGGGGGTGAGGAGTACTGTCTCAGAGGCAAAAAGGAGGGAGATGGGGTGAAGAACTCTTGTAGGGGTACTAGGAAGGGAGGCAACATTTGGAATGTAAATAAATGAGACAATAATAATAATAATAATAATAATAATAATAATAATAATAATAAGCAAATAAACAAACAAAAATCCCCGTAAGTGGAAAGTTATATGAATAGGCAATTTCTACAAAGTACAGGCAATAAACCCTGTGTAAGCATGCATAAATCAGCTTGTAATTCAATAAATACAAAATAAAGATTATTTTTCATGAGTTATCAATAAACATTTAATGTTTATTAACACAAAGTTAAAAAAACAAAACATAAAGTACTGCAAAAAAATTTATTTAGCAATGGGGGTGCATGGCAGTTCTTGTTGAGAATTTTTTTTATTTTTTTTATTCTTTTAGGTTTTTCGAGACAGGGTTTCTCTGTATAGCTCTGGCTGTCCTGGAACTCACTCTGTAGACCAGGCTGCCCTTGAACTCAGAAATCCACCTGCCTCTGCCTCCCAAGTGCTGGGATTAAAGGTGTGCGCCACCACTGCCTGGTGAGAATTTTTTTTATCAGAGAAAATATATCCATTTAATCCACTTGAGCTAACATAGCATTAGTACTAAAAAAAAATTATAAAAAAATATGTTCTGTTATGACTTATTCTTTTTCATTTAGGGTTTTTTGATAATGTTTTATGGGGCAGAATGATCTTGATATTCATAATTCTTTATAGTAAGAAATATGTTATGTCCAAGTGACAGAGCAGTTTGCAACATACTGTGATAGCTTGCTTTTAGCTGTCTGGAGTACATACATGTACATGCGTGTTGCACATGTACTTACACATACATGCACATTAACACATATAACATTTAGTACAGACTCATCTCTAATAATTCTGTCTACTCTTCTATCAGGTTTTTACATTGGTAACTCAGGGTGAGTGCAAACTTTGTGAATTAGTGCTGAAGTTATTTTTAGTGACTTTTAGGACTTGCTGAAATACACAAAACTGCTTCCCATATGCATGTTTGCAACTGATTACGAGTAAGGGAAATGGCTCATCTAGTACAGTGCCTGCTGCAGAAGCGGAAGAACCTGAATTCAAGGAGCACCTATGTTGCTGGCCAGCCAGCCTTGCAAAATCAAGGAGCTTAAGCTTAAGCCTGACTAGCTGAGGTCAACCTTGGGCCCTTCATAGTATAAAAAGAGTGACTTCTACACACACACACACACACACACACACACACACACACACACACACACACTACACATATATACGGGCACACATGCATGCATACACACATACAATTTAAAAAGACAATTTGGAAAACAACAGTCAAAGACACCTGATGTTGACCTGTAGTTTCCACTGGCAATGCCATAGATAGACACTTTCACCTTCACAGACATGTATACACAAGTGAGTACATGCATATAACCCCACCCCCTAAAAAAGCAACCTACTTGGATGTCCTTTCAGAGTGTGAGAGTCTTAATTTACTCTCTGCTCTATGAACCCTGGGACTTTTGGTAAGAATATCATTTTTTTTTTTGTTGCCAAAAGTGAAATTGTAGTCGTCTAAGTAGAATTATATTATTTACAGAAAAGATTAATAGAAGTATACTAGTGACAATGAACTTGAGCCCTAGCATAGGGCTCATAAGAAGTATCCCTTATATGATGGGAATAAATCTCAAAACTCTTGAGGTTCTCCCTACATCTAGATATTTTGTGTTTCTATCTTCTTCTTTTTTTTCCCCCATGGGCAATGCCTGGTCATTGGCCTTCCTTTTAAAAAACATCTTTTTAAAAATCTATCCATTGTCCTCTCCTAGTCCCCTTCTCACAGTTCCTCATCCCATTCCTCCTCGCTGCTGTCTCCAAGAGGATGTCGTCCCACCAGTCCTCCTATTCTCTGGGGCCTCAAATCTTTCCAGGGTTAGCTGCATTTTCTCTAAACCAGACCAGACCAGACAGTCCTCTACAGTAGCATCCATGGTCTTATTTTTTCTTAAAAATATTTAGACAAACCATATTCGTGAACTGTATGTTGGAAAATGTAACTATTACCCAGAAGGATGTTAATCACAATTAAAATCATGAAAAACTAATATAAGTTAATTTTTATTTTAAAAATATATTGATATTATAAAATCTATTTTTAAACTAGAAACCATGTCATGATGATTGTGACATGTTGCTGATACTTAATCTTAGTAGACACATGATGAGAATAATAGTACATAGCTATTATACATTCATATTATTGTATTTTATAGGCATTTTTAATTGTAAAATTTGGATTCTTAAAACCCTATCACTGTGATTTCCAATGACAAAGGGAATGCCCAGATGTCATGGAACAGCAATTTGCATCATTATCTTAGGGTTTTACTGCTGTGAACAGATACCATGACCAAGGCAACTCTTATGAGGACAATACTTAATTGGAGCTGGCTCAGAGGTTTGGAGATTCGGTCACTTGTCATCAAGGTGGGAGATTGGCAGTGTCTAGGCAGGCATGGTTCAGGAAGAGCTGAGAGTTCTACATCTTCATCCAAAGGCAAACAGGAGAAGACTGGCTCCCAGGCAGCTAGGACAAGGGTCTTAAAGCCCATCACCACAGTGATACACCTACTACTACAAGGCCATACCTCCTAATGCTGCCACTCCCTGGGCCAAGAATATATATACCATCATAATCATGAAGCTTTATAGGTAGAGAGCAGGCAACTGTTTCTAGCCACGGTCTGTGCACAAATCATGGAAACAAGAAAACCATATTGGAAACAAACATGGTTTATTACATATTTTGGTATCAGCTCCAGATATGTAGCACATGTATTTATTACATATTTTCATATCAACTCCTTGCATGTATTTTTTTTCTCATTTTCTTCATTTATTTTTAATTAAAAAATACTTATGTATTTATTAGGGTAGGGTTCAGGGACAACTTATAGGAGCGGTTCTCTTCTCCCTTGTGGGCCCTGAGAGTCAGTAAAACACACACACACACACACACACACACACACACACACACACACACACATACATGCATACACACAAAGAGTGGCATACAGTGTGCTAAAGCACTGTAGAAACTGTTGTCCAACACTGGAAATGGTATCCTATCACGTGTTCAATGCAAGAAAATTCAAAATCAAACTACTGCTATGAGTGAATGGTTCTCATTTTATGCCATCACAGACTTAGGATCTTCTTTCTGGACAGAACTAAACTTAAGTAGACTAAGAGTTCCTGGTTTTGTTCCACTCTGAAGACTTTGTGGAAAAATGACTCCTTCCTTTCTCATGAAATGAATCTTGAAGACATGTTTTGCAATGCTGGCACCTAGTGACTATGAGAAAGGTGTAAGGTTGCTTATCCTATTATATCCTTATAAATATGGGCAGTATAAAGTAAAAGAAAAAAATATTGTAATGGTTTGAATATACTTAGCCCATACGGAGTGGTACTGTTAGGATCTTGTTGGAAGAAGTATGTCACTGTGGGTGGGTTTGAAGCTCCGCCTAGTACAGATGAGTCAGTCTTCTCACTGCCATACCTTCTATCTTGATGATAATAGACTGAACATTGGAACTTGTAAGCCAGCCCCAATTAAATGCCGTCTTTTATAAGGGTTGCCTCGGTCATGGTGTCTCTTCACAGCAATGGAAACCCCAACTAAGACAAATAGAGTATTCAGTTCAGAGGAAGTAGTGTATGTACACATGTAATTTGTGTATCTTTTGTTTTATCAATTTTAACAATGACGTTTTAAAATCATCTTATATATCCACCATAATGATTTTTACCTCTTACCTGTTCAACGTTTTGATAAGTAAATTCCTGTTAATAAGAGAATTGGAATATTTATTTGCATCTTTTATTTATTTTATTGGGTTGAGTTATGAGATTTACAAGACATTACTTCTAATTATTATGAAGTTTTCTGCAGTGCTGGTATTGGTGACACATGTGCATGCAAAGGGGTGGAAGGTACGCACTCAGAAATGAACATGTGAGGTAAGAGGATAGCTTCGTGGAGCCAGTCGTCTCCTCCTACCTTTACTTGATTTTTTCGGATGGAACTCAGATCCCAGGTCTGCCAGGTTTGCCCAACCTGCTGAACCACCCTATCAATAAATTTCAATTATTAAAATTGTATTTATAATTAACTGTCTGTGTGTGCGCCCATACTTCTGAGGGGACTTAGAGGCTGTAGTTCACAGGTGGAAGTCAGAAGACAGGAGTGGGTTTCCTTTTTCCACTTTGGAGTCTAAGGGTGAACTCAAATCATCCAGTTTGCATTGTGAGTGCTTTATCCACGGAGACATCTTGGCTTGAGTTATGATTTTATTTACATTTATTATTTAAAAATTTGGAAGTTTGTCCCAAGTAAGTTGTCATACATTTTTATTTCTTTTCTTTTTTCTTTTCTTTTTAAAAAAATTTTATTAGGTATTTTCTTTATTTACATTTCAAATGATATCCCCTTTCCCAGTTTCCAACCCGAAAAAAATAAAACCCTATTCTCTCCACCCTCCTCCTGCTCACCAACCCACCATCTCCTGCTTCCTGGTCCTGGCATTTCCCTACACTGGGTCATACAGCCTTCACAGGACCAAAGGCTTCTCCTCCCATTGATGACCGACTAGTCCATCCTCAGCTATACATATGCTGCTGGAGCCATTAGTCCCACCATGTGTAATCTTTGGTTGGTGGTTCAGTCCCTGGGAGCTCTGAGGGTACTAGTTAGTTCATATTGTTGTTCTGTTAAACATTTTTTTTAAAAAAATCTTTGTTGATGCATTTCCACTAGAAACAAGATTTTCAAGTGTCACTAGCCCAAGGACCATATAAATAGTAAAATAAGAATATACTTACATATGAACATGCACTCTAAATAGTTATAAACCAGCTTGTTCATGATAAGTATGGCTCCATACTTTGTTTAAAAATGTGACAAAATGGCTGGGCGGTGGTGGTGCACGCCTTTAATCCCAGCACTTGGGAGGCAGAAGCAGGCGGATTTCTGAGTTCGAGGCCAGCCTGGTCTACAGAGTGAGTACCAGGACAGCTAGGGCTACACAGAGAAACCCTGTCTCGAAAAACCAAAAAAAAAAAAAAAAAGGGGGGGGGGGGCAAAATATGAGTGACCAGAATGTCAGATCTTCCTGCAGAAGACAAAGATGTCATGGGGTTTATAAACTTGAGCTCAATAATTTAGCATGGAGTATGAAATAGGTGGCACAGGAAAATGCAGGTACATAAAATGAGGAAAGGAGGGCCGGAGGGCTGGGTGACTGGTTAAGAGCACAGGCTGCTTTCCTAAAGGACTCAGCTTCAGGTCCCAGCACACACAAGGAGAATCACAACCGTCTTTAACTACATTCCAGGGTCTCTTGTTCAGGCTGCCATGGGTACTAGGCATGCATGTGGTGCCTGGATGAATCATCTATACACATATTAAAACAAAGTAAGGTATTTAAAGTATGGTTAGAGGATGAAATAAGGAAAAAACAGCTACCCATTAATTCTCACATGCAGTATCCAAAATGTTGAAGGTATCCAAGGAAAAACCATGTGGTAGATAAGTGAAAATTTATTGCCTAAATTAATGAGATGTGCAAAAATAGGGCCTTTTATTATCGTTGCACAAATTGGGCTCCAATCTTAATATTGCAAAGAGTATTGACATTTTCAGAGGATATAAAAAAAATCATTCATAAAATAAAACAAAATCTATTGTAAAAGAGCGTTCTCTTTCTTTTTTTTCTGAGGACAAGGTCTTGTTATATGTATTTGCTGGGGCCTGTACTTTGCATCATGGGTCCTGACTCAGTCTCCTGAAGCTGGTATCACAGGCATGCATTACCTCTCTTGTGGCTGTATCATTCTACTTAAAGGGTTACAATAAATTTTAATGCAACATTATGTTGCATTATATATATGCATATATATATATCTCCACACAACACACTTATGTATTGTGTATTCATATATACATATATACACACATACACATGTGTATATATATACATATATATATAAGTATATGCATGTGTGTGTATATGTATATATGTAATATATATGTATATATATTATATATGTGACACCTACTGATGATGAACCTCTAGTAGCCTATTGAATATGTCTGAACATTTTAAATTATTTTCAACTCAGTGCATGGTTTATAAACTTCCTAACCCTTTGCCATTTTTATTCCTGACTTTGTGTTCCTGAAGACTTCATCACAGAACACCTCACGTAGATATTTCCCATGTCACATTTTATCTCTGAGAGTTTGTGGCCTGGTTGTTGTTTAGGTGGTTCGCATTAGAATCCCCCCGTACCACCCTCCTCACACTCATCTCTTTTCAATGCTAGGATGTTCTCATGGCTTTGTGCATTCTAGGCAAGCTTTCTACCTCCAAGCTATATATACTCCTAACTCAGAATTTCCTATCTCATTTCATAAGGGGATTAGCTCTCTAGTGCTGGAATTCATGATGAATCCTGCACATATGCTACTCAATATATGAAAAGAGAAAATACCTCTGCAAATTTCAAACACCTGTAATTCTTGTCATGAAAGGACTCATAAAACATTGGTGTTTTTATTCCATGAAAGTACACAGTGTAAATGTTGGTCTAGTCATAGAACAAGGAAAAGACACGGGAAACATAGAAACAATGCTTGCTGCAATGGAGTGATCCAAATCATTTCATGTTTGTGGTCCTGAACACAAAAGATGTGTCAGATTACCTGGATACTTTTTTTTAAACTCTGAATTTACAGCTTTAGGAGAAATCAATACTAGAAAAATTAAAATTATCTAATCAGTCTATGTTTTAATACCTTCTTTTGTGCATGTATGTCTGTGCATATATATTATGTATATTTGTGCGTGTGAGATTGGGGGCATGTGTGATTTGTGTGTTTATATGTGTGCATATGTATGTATGTATGTTTGTATGTGTGCATATATTCATAGATTTGTGTGTCTGTGTATGTATCTATGTATATTTGTGTGTGAATATATGTGTTTTTTGTGTACATATGTCTGAAAGTTTGTGTGTGTATGTGCACGTACATTCAAGTGTATAGTACTCAAGATAGAAACTTAGGCCTGTATGTTAGGTAAGCCTCTTAACTTGGAGTTATATTCCTATTCTAGCAGAACATTTCTAAATTCTTAAATACCATTTATTTTATTAAATTGCTGACATAAAGTATTTTGGGAATATCCCCTATTCTATGGTGGTCTCTCCTTTCTCATGCTTCTCTTTTCAAGATAGTCCTCTGTTTTCTTAGCAGTTTTGCTTCTATTTTTCGTTGCATCTGTCCATGTATGCTGTATGATATATATACACACATTTATATATATATATACATATATATATACACATTTATTGACATATATTCAAATTGAATATGCAGATTGGAACAGTTTATTCATACTTTAGAAGTACAAAGCATATATATATACATAATATAACATACAGAGCACAAACCACATATGCATTGTTTAGGGTTTCTATTGCTGTGAAAAGACGCCATGGCCACCATGATAAATAAAACTGTTTTACAGTTTCAGAGGTTTAGCCCATTATCATCATGGCAGGAAGCATGGCAGTGTGCAGGCAGACATGCTGCTGGAGAAGGAGCTGAGAGTTCTACATCTTCATTTGCAGGCAGCAGAAGGAGACTGTGTGCCACACAAGGCATAGCTTAAGTATAAAAGTCCTCAAGCCTACCTGTACAAGGACACACTTCCTCTAACCAAGTCACGCCTACTACAACAAGGTCATATCTCCTAGTAGTTTACTCTCTGTGGGCAAAGCCTTCCAACATATGAGTCTATGAGGGTCATACCTATTCAGAAAATAACAATATATGTGATAGATATAGACATTCTCTGGACAGAAGCGTAGCAGTAGAGAAACAGTGAGGCTTTTCAAAATGGTGCCACTAGAAAAGGCAGCATAGGGTCTTAGGTATGAACATGTTTCCTAAGTATCACAGAAAGTTTCTGTGTCAAAGAGAAATGTTAGCCAAGAGAGTTTGACATTAAATATCTGTATTTGAGTTTGGTTTTGTTGTGTACTAGACCTTGGGCAATCACCTAGACTTTCTTTGTTTCTTTGTTTGTTTCTTTCTTTCTTTCTGCCCTCCTTCCCTCCTTTCTTCCTTCCTTCCTTCCTTTCTTTCTTTT
>NW_022196899.1:215512-223345 GCF_008632895.1 Mastomys coucha
TCCTTCCCTCCTTTCTTCCTTCCTTCCTTCCTTTCTTTCTTTTGTTCTTTCTTTCTTTCTTTCTTTCTTTCTTTCTTTCTTTCTTTCTCTCTTTCTTTCTCTCTTTTACATTTACACATTTATTACCCAATTTACGTATCAGAGAGTATACTTTACAGGTATCTAGATGTTTCTGCCAGCTTTTAAAGATCTTCACAATATAGCAGTACCTCCACACAACCAATCAATTTCCAGACATGTCTTCTAACCTCTCCACTGTAGTCAAGCACAGTTAACGAATGTTTCCCACAAATACCTAAGGAAACAACTCCTCTTTTTGCCCAGAGGAAACAAAGACTTTAGAGAACACTTTACCTAACAGTTGTGTTTCTTACAAACATTGCTACAGGACCAAAGAGACACCTAAACTTTCTGAATCTTACTTTCATTTCTGTAAAATAAAGATAAAATGTAATGTTGACCTTCAGCTATGTGAGTGCTGAAAATCCAAAGAAGTTGTTAGATAGCATAAGGCTTGTCATAGGGTGGTTGTATAATCAATAACATATTACTTTTACTATTAATGGCACACAAGCCCTTCAGATGATTGAATATATGTTTTTTTCTCAGAGTTCTGTGAAAGACATTGTCAAGATATTCTAGTGGTGACTGGCTGTCCCAATGAAAACTCCCTGTCCCTTGTTCCCTGAGAACAAGTGTGTGGTAACCCTTGTTTGTGCTATCTAAGGTTGAGGTTTGTTTCTTCTGTGTTAGAGCTGAATCAGTGCTGATTCTATAAAACTCTTTTTCCCCTCCATCCATCTTTCTGTGTGTGTGTGTTTTAAACGAAGCGATTTTTGTTTTGTTTTGTGTTCTAGTAAGGAGATGATTGGAGCCACTTACAGCAATAATGTTGAGAGCTGTGGAGGAAGTCTAGGTGTGCCGGTAGGGGTAGGTCACCTATGACGGATGGCATGGAAACAACTATAAGCCTTTTATAAGGATGAGAAACAGTTTAAAGTCAGTAAACAGGAAATTCCGGGTCATCTAAGAGCCTAGAAATGACTCTAGGCTCTTTTCTAAATATATGCATATAAATGGCCTGAATAATTCTAAAAGCCAATAAAATTCAGGGCGTGATCAGGAAAGAAAGCAAAAATACAATCTTATCCTTTGTGTTATAAATAGTATTTCTGCCTTTAAAATACCAAGAACAGTTATAGGTATTAAATCTTAAGTAAGAGATAGTCTTAGAAGTGGGATTGCTATACCAAAGTTATGACTGTTTTAACAGCTTATTGCATGTGAATATATGCCACCGTCCCACTCCCCCCGCATTTTCAAGAATGGCCATTTACATTGCCATCAGCACTATAAATTATTTTAATTATCACAGGCTATAATATCCACATATGACATTATTTTAAAAATTAGTAAGTTTTTAAGGCATTATGTTAGATTTTGAAATTAACATGTTATAATTACTACAAACTGAATATTCTCCAGTGTTGGATTTTGATATGTAATTTCCATTTAAGTTGTGCATTTATGTTCTTATGCTAGTGGCAATGGGTTTATTATGGTCTTCTTTTTACTACAAATTAAAATAATGCTTTTTGCTTATGATCAACCTGGGTGTTTTGTATTGTGGTTTATGGAATTAGAAAGGCATTTGAAGAGGTTAAAGAGATCTGTCATCATAGGTCACAAAAACCCTTTTCTCATCAACAAAGTCTTCTGAGAACAGACCCAGAAAGTCAGTGGAGGATAGTCCTTTGGTAAGAGAGAAGAAAGTTGGAGGTCTTGACAGGTGCTGGAAGGAGGAATAGGAAAGAGGTAGAAGAGTGTTATGATTTCTGAGTTAGAACTTAGAAAGTGAGCAGACTCCTTCATGCAGGTCTGAATGCCACTACCTGGAAAAGGTCCCTGGCACACATAAATGCACTTCTTATTAAGAAGTTAGTAAGTCTGCTCATTTTCTCATCATGTCCTCTGTGTATCATTTACTTTACTTTTAGGATTTTTGCTTACAATCTAAGAAGCTAGGTAGTAAAACTGAGTTTCTCCTGTAAGGCACATATCGTACAATTTCTAGATTAGGAGAAAACCCGCTGTCTATCAAAAGGGTATGCATTATTTACGACTCACCAAGGCATTCATAAAGGGCATCAACACACTGATATTTATTTATGTTCGAAAATGAGATCCCCAATATAAAAGTCTCCCAATGTGGATGTTACAAAGAGTATTATTTACCACTAACCATGACGTTGTGACCAAGGATGCAGACATTGATAATCAAATTTCTCAAGGAGTATTGGGAGTCAAATGATCTTTCTTTTCTTTTCTTTTTTTTTTTTTTTTTTTTTTTTTTTTCTTCTTCGAGACAGGATCTCTCTGTATAGCCCTGGCTGTTGTGGAACTCACTCTGTAGACCAGGCTGGCCTCCAATTCAGAAATCTACCTGCCTCTGTCTCCCAAGTGCTGGGATTAAAGGTGTGCACCACCACCGCTCTGCTTACCTAGTACCTCCTATACGCCATTCCACAATTCAAGGAATATGAATCATTTAATCTTATTAAGAAGGACAGATATCATTCTTCTGGATCTATGTCCTACTGTATAAGATCATAGCACACCTATGGATAGATGCACTCCTTGCTAACTAAGGACGGTGGCCCACTGCCTTGCAAAGGTTAGATTCGTGCTTCTCGATTCAAAGGTTTTGGCGGATGAACTGTACCTATGATGAAACTGGCTAGCATCTCTTGATGTACCATCATCTGGAAGTGGGATTTTTGGATTCTGGAAAGAACAAACTTTACTATTGTGTTGAGAAGTCAAGTCTCATAAATAAACACTTAGAATATAGTGATCATAGAGGCCCAAGACCAGAAAATCCAAGAAAAATTAAAGTTAAAATTCTAGCAACCAAATTATAATTGGGACCATGTCCCTGGTTAGGTTTCTCAAGGTATACCCTGGATTATAAATATAAAGGTCAGTCTCTAGTGTTCATAAATTGTTCATATTAGCACAACAAGTAATTTTTATGGTTTTTGCTTTGAGACAAGGTTAAAGGTAGAGTTCTATTTAGCCAGTACTCACTATCTAGAACTAGCCTGAAACTCACAGAAAACCTCCTGCCTCTATCTTCAGAGTACTGGGATTATAGATGTGTGCCACCCCACCCAAAGACTGCAGTTTGCTATGCTAATTGGTAATTTAAAGCTAACTGATTGTCTAACATGCCTCTAGTTGGTGATTCAAGGGAGGAGTTTTCAGTTTATATGGCCCCAGTATTGAAGGAAACCAAAGTGGTCATGTATTTTTGGGGTTTTATAAAGTGACTTCATGGTGAATAAACCTATTCTAGGAGGCTGTAGATTCCAGCCAAAATTAATTCAGTCTTCCTCTCATCATGATAGAAGTGATATGTATAGAAACCTGAAGAGTCCTGTGTCCCACTTGATAGATTTCTTTACACTAGAAACCTGAAGCCGGATTAGGGTACTTGGAAACAGGCCTGATAGACTTATATGCCCATCCTAAAATGTCACTGAGAGGTAATGATTCCTCAGAAGAACTCAAGCAAAGTAAATATTAGGTCAAGGGGAAAAAGAGATATACTGGAGCTTGGTTTGAGAGAGCCAGGGGTATATCCTGGAATTGAGGATTTCTTTGTGTCCCAGTTCAGTCTAGGTCGCATTTCCAGTGAAGGTATTTTTTTCCCTAATTAGAGCAAATGGGTAGGTTGATGCAGTAATTAATATTGTTGGGACAATTCCAGTCTAGGACACAAATTACCAATTTCTGAAATATTATACATTGGATTAAAAGATAAGAAGGAACTTGCAAGGTCTGCGGGTCACAAGGGATTGGGGAAATAAAAATGATGATGCAATTACTCTATTACCTTGGCGCTGCTACCAGAAGAAATAGCCAAAGCTTGGCCTTAGTAATGCCTTGAAAAGTGATAGAAGGCATATGTAAACACAGCAGATTAACATGTTCCAATTTTCCAGTGATATCAAGAAGATCCCTTGGGTCTTGAAACCCCCTAGGAGTAAGGAGTATGTACTGAAAATTGGAGTAGAGGCAGTGTAGTTTGGTCTTGAGGATAAATACAATGGATCAAGCATTGATGGGACTTTTCTCAGTCATCCATCATAGTAGAGATGATGGATAGAATTGGATTCCTACTTACAGGTAGATAGATTAATCTTGACAGAAGAGTGGAGTACCCTAAAAAGTAACCCTGGTCACTCACTGATCAAGGTCGTCAAGAGAATAAATCTAAATGTAGCACTTTGAATCAGGACCCATAGATGTACTTATATGAAGGTTTGTCTTTGGGGTCATGTTTGGAAAGAAACCCAAGTTCTCAGGTGGTTCCAACTCTGGGTAGAATTCTCTCATATCTCACCTGGAACACTTTAGGAAAGGAGCTTTTAATCTGTATAGGTTTATTTAACTACAAATATACTGGAGTTGGAAAAGAGTTTGTGAACTTAATAAGACCTTGGAACAGATGGAAGATAGGTTTTGAAAATGAACTAAGACCTGGAATCAGAACCTCTTACCACTATTGGTCAAGATGCCATTGGGTGTATTAGAGCTTTTTCAGTGTGTCAATATTCCTCAATATTATGTCCACTGATATTCTTTGAGTACTCTTTGTGAGAGATGGCCACATGCTCAGGCCCTTTGTAAGTCTAGTCTGGCCCTTTTTGCTTTATCAGTCTACTGTGGAGTTTTTCTGTTCTGTGTTTGAGTCCATGTATGTAAGCAGTTAAAAATGAGGGTTTTCCCAATTAAGGTCAGTCCAAAGCTCTTCAGGAATACTTTTTATGAGGTAGGATAAGTTCCTTGGCTTTTTTAGTTTTTTTTTTTTTGTTTGTTTTTTAACCAGTTGTACCATCTATTGGGATAGGTCAAGAATTTTCTGATCATGTGACACTCCTTGGAAACACTGGGGACATTTTCTTCTTTCATGATGCTCCTTTTATAGACTCTTCACTGGGTAGAGTCCAGTGCCTCAAGTCTTTGCAAGGTCTTTGATCATGTGGATAGCTGACTTACCAGAGTAGAAAGACCCTTTAAAGGCAACTTACTGTCCTCTGGGACCTACTTTGTACATAGAGGTAAGTGTCAAGAAAAAAAATATTGCTTCACCTCTTTGGCCTTTTATATTCATTGACTTTGGTCTCCATGTTCCGTTGTTGAACACTAGGAGATCAGAGGCAAAGGAAACAAAAAAAATTGAGTTCTAGATTTTATATAACATTTAGATAAGCTTAGTAATTTGGCACTTCTAGCTCTCAAATGTGTGTTCACTTTTAATTGCATACATAATGTCAAATTACCTTGATGACCTAAAACGTCATGGTGATTTGTGTTTTATGGCCTTGATGTTTTTATAACAAATTAAATTATTTCTTACTGCTGAGCACCTCTCAGGTCTTACAGTAATTTCTATATGAAACTAGCTTAACCCTCTTGTCTGCATGATTCTATAATGTATGGTGGGGACATTTTAGTTCTAACTAGTCATATAGATAATGATCGAGATTTTTTAACCAAAATCTTATATTCAACACTTAACACTCTTTCTTTTCTTTTTTTTTTTTTTTTTACTGTCACTGAAAATTTTCCTTTTTGGAAAACTTATGGCTGGTTTATTTGAGTTTTAAGAGGCCTTTTCACTCTCCTTTTTTGACATTTTGTAAACATGTTTCAGGTTTTGAAGACAGGCACTAACACTTCAGCAGCTAAACTTTTGAGTGGTTACTGATTTGTAAGGCCAGTGCTTCTGCTAACTGGCTGGACTTTTGACAAGTCCTCCTGCCTCTTTGTTTCCTCAGTCCTAAAGGAAATGCTGTCCTTCCTGATTCCTTTGTGCTCTGTGTCCCAGCCACACCTTTAGAATATGTAAATGAGTCTGCTGTGTCGGTTGTTTCTCATCCCTGAGAGTCTTCCTATTTGTCCTTCAGTATTTTTCAACAAAAGATGACTGTTCAGGAGATTAAAAACATGGAGATCTCAAAGCTATGGTTTTTGAAGTCTCATTCATTCACTAAAATGAAAAAAAAAACAAAAAAAACCCAAAGCTGTAGCAAAATGTTGAGAACCACTGATTTAATGTTCGGTTTTTAAAGTTTCAGTTTTCCTGCTCTGACCTTAGGAAATGATAGATGACAGCCACATTGCAAATCTCATGGGAACTGCAAAATATTTTCCAAATACTGGGGCACACGTGTATCTATTTGGTAGCTATTCATACTTATTAAATAAAGCTTGAGATTTTGTTGGTGGTGTTGAGGAAGAGTGGGATAGATGCATTTATCTGTCTAGTAAGAGTTTAAGGAGAAACACAAGCTCTGAATAATTAACTTTGCTTACTACTCAGTGATTGAATTAGAATGACCCTTGACAGTTTGTTTGTAATAAATAACAAAGCACATTTTAATTACATTTTTATTGGGCAAACCTGTTCCTAAGAATTTACTTGGAGGCAAAACTAATGTCTTAAAATTGGTTTCTTTGGTGGTTATTTATGTCTTGATGAAAATATGTGTTTTACATTTAAGCAATTCTGTATATGGTTTTAAGAGGCTTATATAAATATTTCTGTATATATGGAGACAATTGTAGTTTTTTTTTTCCTATAGCTGCATACCAATCTTCTAGTATAGTATAAAGCATAGCCCAGAAAGTAAATAATTGTAGCCCCCAAAACCTCGAAGATTTATTTTTAGGATCTGGGTTTGAATTATAAATAAGGGAGGGGAGGTGATGCAGGTGAGAGGGAAGTTAAGGGAGACTGGAGAGGTCGAAGTGAGGGAGGGTGTGTGGTAGAAACTGCAAGTACAGTCCTCATGTAAGAAAGTCACAAACATAATGAACTAAATGTTTAAACGTCTGGGTTCGAAAGTTCATCCGACAAAACAGATTTGATCAAATCACAAACTCACCTTCAAAGATAATAAAAACAAAGTTTTTTTTTTTTTTTTTAATTTTGAAAGGCTTCATTAGTGGATCTCCCAAGCAGGAGCCCCACTCCTCCAAGCGCTTGTTTATCTTGTGCTTGAACTCTTCCCTCATTTCATCCTTTCCAATAATGTCGCACTAAAGTGAATCTCTGATTAATATTTAAATGCGCATGGGGAGAAATAGGTAACCTAATCAGAGGAAATAATTAACAAGCCACCTCATTCTCATTCCTTCTCAGTCGTACAAGGAAGCATGCATCTTGATTGCCACAATATCATTCCCTTTGACCTCTTTTCTCAGTCACAGCCTCATAAAGCTGATGTTTAAAACAGTCTCAGTGACACTTCATTACAACTTGGAAATGTTTTCTGAATGTACTACTTATATCCCTCATTCCCCTCTATCCTGTTTTTCTTTGCTCTTGTAATACTAAGAAGTCACCTGTAGGGATTATTTGTGATCTCCTGGTAAATTTTGTGGTAGATTTCAAAGAGAGAGTCCGCTAACTTAGGTTCAAACCAGGGAAATAAGATTGCTATTGCTAGCGGAAAGTAAAAAGCTTTTATGTAATGTCTAAAATGTGTAGTATATCATTCCGTGTTAATGGAGGGTGACAGTTGGGACCTAATGTTGACTACTACAGTTTTATTTGAGATAAAAATTTATATAACTATAGGAAAAATATGCATAGACATGCATTGTATATAGATGTTTATTTGACTGTATAGGATATATAATGTTTATTCATATCTTAGGAATCATAGATTATAATATACATCCATATACAAATCTGTCTACTATATTCTTGTCCACACTGGTCATATTTTCTAGTTCTGTGTTTTATAACTGGAGAGTAGTGTG
>NW_022196899.1:223769-230276 GCF_008632895.1 Mastomys coucha
TTTTTTCGAAACAGGGTTTCTCTGTGTAGCTCTGGCTGTCTTGGAACTCACTCTGTAAACCAGGCTGGCCCCGTACTCAGAAATCCTCCTGCCTCTGGTTCCTAAGTGCTGGGATTAAAGGCATGTGCCATTGGGGATTAATAGAACAAAACAAACCTGTTGAAAAAAATATTTAAGACCCTAATTAGGATTATAGGACACACACACACACACACACACACACACACACACACACACATATATATATATATATATATGATAGAGGGGAATGAGGGTATAAGCAGTGCATTCAGAAAATATTTCAAAGTTGTAATGAAGTGTCACTGAGACCTGAGTTCAAATCCCAGCATGACATAAAAGGTGTGTGTCTCTTGTGAAGCCAGAAACAGAAAGAACCCAAAGTTCCTTGGCCTGCCGGCGTATTCTAATCAACAACATCCATATCAATGAGGGCAGTGCCTGAAAAAACAGAGTAGTTAAAGAAAACACCAGATACCAGCCTCTGGCTTCCATAAGCACACACACATGCATACATATCCTCATAGGCAGTAGGGTACAAGTATCTCTGTCTTATCCAGTGTCCCCTTGGTCACAGTTGGTGGTCAAAACTCTCTCCTTGTGGACAACCAGTGATATAATTTGATGTTTTTCCTAATATATCATACAAATTTTTGTTGATTTTTGTTTCACATTTTAATGTGAAACATAATTATAGTATGTGTGTATGATTAAATTACTCTTTTGGAATTTGATAATTTTGATAGCATTAAAGAACAAAGCCTTTGCCTCTTAAAGAGTTCTCTGAGTTATAGCTCCCTGTAGATGCTCTAAAGGGATCGTCATATCCTCAAGCCAGTATGTATGACTATGCATTTCTCCTCCCTATTCTTTGTCCAAAATGTGTACATAAATAATATAAATATATGAATATAAGTATAGAATCAGGAAATCCCATTACTGTGGTTCATAGAATTCTTCTGAAAATATTTTTTATTATTTAAATAAGTTTTTCTTTCCCGAGCCATAGATACAAAATATTTTTAGGTATATAGTAAATAAGCTATTTTACTATATTACGGACCTCAGTAGTGAGGAACAGTGAAGATTAAGAGACATTCCTGTGGACTTAGCCTGTAATGATACAGGCAACACAGTAGGGAAACATTAATAGAAGATGTTTCACAAGGGCTGGCTCTAGTTGCTAGAGATATTTCTTTAAGATATAATCACAATAGATTAATATTTTAAACTCTTTATTGAGTATAATATAGATACAGAAAAGCCATAAGCATATAGCTTGATAAAATTTCACAACTCTATATACCCAAGTATCTGACAATTAGGATTTAAAAACAGAGATATGAATGTCCTTTAAGGACCTCTATGAATATGCATTTGGGAGTAATTATTGGCAAGATTTAGCCAATAATCTGAAACTATTGCATGCCTTACTACACCTTTCTCAGCAGAGAGCAAAGAAAAAATCGCTAGCTGAATATAATAGTGTTTATGAGAAATAGCATATCTTTTAGTGTTTTATCATGAATAGATTTAAAAATCTGCCTTATAAGTCCTCATAATGCATGATGTTCATGCTGTAGTTGTTAATTTTTTAATTAAAGCCATTATAAAATATGTATTTTAGGAAATGGAGAGACTGATCACTGATTAAGAACATTGCTCTTCAAGTGGAACAAGGTTTGATTACCAGCACCCACATGGAGGCTCATAACCATCTATAATTTTAGTCCCAAAGGATCCAACATTATTTCTAGTCTTCTCACTTTACATTCCTTCATGAGCAATTGTTATCATTTCAAAACCATCTCTGGTACCCAGGAAAATGTGGGATGTACCACTTAACACCACATCCTCTAATCCAGAAACTTCTCCAGCTGCTCTGGGGTCATACTGTTAACCTAAAAAGAAGAATGTGTGAAAAAAAAGGTGTTGAAGGGAGATGAATTATACACTCAACAATGGAGATTCACCACTATGTTTTGCTGTAGAGCAATTTCTGTGATAAATACTTGGATTTGTTTTAAAAAAATGACTGAGATTTCAAGGGAAGAGTCCAACAGCAAGTTGAGCTACTTTGGGGGATGCATGCTCATGGGGATAAGGAAGATGGAGAAAGAATGTGTAGAGGAAAAGAGGAGACAACATGATTTTACATAGAAGTCATTGAAAGACACTAATCTGCGCAATTTCAAGGGAAGGTAACAATGGTGACTTTGCTGGCCCCCCCTTCTCTGTGAACACCTCTAAGTCCCCACATGGTAATTCATTTGCCATCCTTTGGCCTCTCAGAGGGCTGTCAGAATTGTACAGATTTTTAATCCAGAAAACTATGTGAGCAACTGAGAGCACTTTTGTTTTGTACTTCTTATTTTTTATTTTTATTTTTTACTCATTTCTATCTTAACACAGCTATGGAGTGGGAGGGTGCTGGGGATAAAGCCAGAATGTTGTTGGTATGGTGTTTGCCTAGTGCTCAGTCCTGATTTGTTCTGTACATTTCAGAAAAAACAAAACCCTTTTCTCCCTAGCACTTTGGCACACATCTTATTTATATTCAGTGAATTTGAAGCTTTTACTGTTTCAAAGGTCAGTATTTATGACCCAAGATATAGATGTTCCTTTCTTCTTTTTCTCCTTATCTTCCATTCTTTCTTTCTATTTCCTACCATTCATCCATTTCTTTGCTTCTGCCCCTTCTCCTTTTGTCACTCCATCTCTCCTGTCTTCCTTCCTTCCCCAACTCCTTCTTAGCACACGGCTTTTCTCCCTTTCCCACAACTTAAAGGAGAACAGTTAGAGCGTAGTATCTGCTATCGCATGTGTATTTATCACCGAAAATTAAATTGCCCCAATGAATGTGGGTGTAGCTGAGTGACTGAACAAACATTTCATGTACTGTCACACTGTCACAGTCCAGTATTACAATTACATTTCTGTTTGTCCTAGAGTTTTGGATTTTCTTTTTCCTCCCATTATTATTATTTTTTTAATGGATCACATCTCACGTTGGCACTATGTAATTCAAGTTGGCTTTGAACTTTTAGTCTTCCTGCCTCTGCCTCTAAAATGCTAAAATTAGAAGCTCGAGTCATGAGGCCCAGCTCAGTGTGTGTGTGTGTGTGTGTGTGTGTGTGTGTGAGTGTGTGTGTATGTGTGTGTGTGTACCCTCCTCCCTCTCTTTCTCTCTCTCTCTCTCTCTCCACACACACACACACACACACACATACACACACACACACACACACACAGGATAGGAACACTTGATCAAGTTCTCTCACATAGCTAACTATGAACAGAAGGAACTTTTACAAGTCTTTTCTTTTCAACATATTTTCACTTTCTCTGTATGAAAGAAATGGTGTCCTGTTTCTACTGAAGCCAATATTGTGGAGAAAAGATAAATACAGCACTACTATGAAATTCTCCAGGAAAGGACTATTATCAACTCAGACACATAGAACCCATATAGGAGGAGCTGCCTAGCACATCCATATGGGCCTGGGCCTTTGCTTCCTGGATATGTTCTTTAAGTTTCCTTTGGGGTGATGCTGGAGAGGGAAGGGATTAAACCCCTTCTTAGGTTTTCCTCAAGTATATTTAGCTGAACACAAAGCATATGGTTCAGTAATTTTATATGCAGGAACATTTTATTTTATAGTGTTTGATTATAAAAGGCCATCCTACTAAAACCATAGGGTTTACAAGCTGAAGGTGAAGGTTGGTGTCATTGTCCATTGCAGTGGAGATGGGTCTGTTCCCTGTCACATTAGTTGATGGTTGAGTGTACAAAATAGGCGGTACTTATACGGAAAAGAATTAATTGCATATGTGAAAATTCCACAAAAAAAGTGGCTTGTGAGAGCACTATAGGGGAGGTCTACTTTATATTGGCTGTGAATAGCTTTTTTATTAGACTGTTAATTAAGGTGTATGCAAGAATCCATGGTTGTTTAAATATTGACTGTAGTAGTTTGGTTTCTTCTTCTAAATCATCTATGGCTTTGACTTTGGGTATTCTTTCTCTTTATAGTATTTATTTCTTTTGTTGATTTGTTTTAAAAGTGTTTTAAGGATTATTTTTTTGTTCTCTTTTAAAATCTCTTTGTTTCTCCATATCTTTCTGTCTGTCTCTATCTCTGTCTCTGTCTGTGTCTTTTTCTCTTTCTCATGTGTGTATGTGTGTGTGTGTGCATATTATATACATCAGTGCCCATATGTGTCAAATACCCTACAATTGGCGTTATAAGAAATAGTCAGTTGCTGGACATTAGTTGTTGGGTCTAAAACTAGGTTGTCTCAAAGAATCATCTCTCCATTCCTCTAACTTAAAAACCAAACAAATAAACACCACCACCACCAAAAACCTTCTTTCAAATTCATGTTGGAAAAGCTTCCACAGGTCTTTTCTAAGCTGTCACATGATTAAATCATGTATGGAGGTGGTTTTTTTTTTTAATGGTTGTTTGTTTGTTTTGTTTTGTTTTTTGTTTTTTTGTTTTTTTTATGGGTACAGTTGAGAGCTTACTGTGTAACTGAAACCAGCTTCAAATTTGTGTTTTTCCTACCACAATCTCTAGATCCAAAGATTATAGATGTATATCACAATACATGGTAACAATGAAGCTTTTGAATCCATCACATTTTTTACTTATGTTGTCTTTAATTTCCTGTATATTTTGATCTTTTTTTATTTTTAACATAGGAATTTATTGTCACTGACTTTCACCATTATTATTTATCCTTTTACCTCAGGTCATATTTTAGACTGCTTAGGATATCTTTGTCTGTTTTTTTTTTTTCATATTAAAATAATGTTCTGCCACATGAGTGAAACATAACCATCTTCAAGGAAGCTTAGTCTAATTCATAAAGTTATGCTAATATCTATACTCAAGTCTCATCGGGCATGGTTTACTTGATCCTGGCTGCTCAGATTCTGAAGCCCTCCTCTCCTGACTTCAATCTAGTTTCTATTTGCCTTTCTTATGAAGAAATTGCCAGGAGTAGCTAGTAGCAGGGACCATGGAGAGTGACCAAAGCATGGCTGAGAGTCTACAAAGGCTCTCGTGTCCCTGATCTAGATATAAGCCTGAGGATCCGTGCCAGACACTGTTGGAGCAGCAATCACAGTGCTGACCAAGATATCTAGACCAGCCCCAATGCTTTCAAGGATAGGGCGTGCCACCCTAAATGAATTGTCCTCTTAACAGCTCCTGTAGGCTTCTTGGGAAAACGGTAAATCTGTTTCATGAAGCTGAATTTCTCTATTCCCAAGCCCACAGAGCAGCTCTGGGACTTCAGGTTGAGTAAAATCACAAATAATATTAGTACGAAACACACTTACTGAGACTCAGAGAGAGGAGACAGGCCTAAACAGTCAAGATAGAAACAGATGTTTGGCAAGAACTTTCCGCAGCAGATTGCCGATCATCAGAAGAATTAGAATTAAAAAGAACCACTAAATTTTAAAAAAATTTTGTGTGGTTTTTAGCTTAAAATTCAAAGAACAATTTACAGAGAATGTGGTCTCTATGGATATCCTGCTTATGGTAAAAAACATGTATTACAGAGTCAACTTCTGACTGAGAGTCTAGCCAGAGTATCAGAGAAAGCCCCAAAGATATGCCTTTTGTTTTGCCATGTTTTCAGCTTCTGATTCATATATCCTTCAAGTTAGAAGTGCTAGAGAATTCTTATAGAATAATACAAAAATGGGAAGGAGAATAAAAGGTAGGAGTATCATAAAGATATAGTCAGAGAAGGCATCTTTCTCCCACGATGAGGAATTAGCAAGTCCAGATGGGAAGCCCTCACCAAGTTCCATGAGAGAAGAAATAAATGTAAAAAGTGCATTTCTAAGTAATTAACAAAATGTATAAATTCTAGAAACACTCAAAATTTACATTTCAACAAGTGAGATTAAGACTGATAGACATTGCATTTTATTTAATTTTTAAAGAGAATTTTAGGACTGGAGAGATGGCTCAGCTGTTAAGTACACTTGCTAGTTTTGCAGAGGACATATTCCATCCCTTGTATCCACATGAAGACTCACAATTGTCTGTAACTTCAGCGTCAGAGGACCTGACACCCTCTTCTTGCTGTATTGAAACCCTTGTACCCACATGGAGGTTAACAATTGTCTGTAACTTCAGTGTCAGAGGACCTGACACCCTAACCTCTTCTTGCCAATTAGGACACTAGACATGCACATGTTACACATACATACATACACACATACATACATACATACATACATACATACAGGCAAACCACATAAAAAATAGAGTTTTAATATGTATCCTAGCTTTACCTTCTACATTCTGTATAATCGAGATTGACAATGAATTTGTCATTTTTGCTGTTCTTTTAAGTCACAGGGCTTACAGCTTATGGTACCACACTGAATTAATAGGAAATATTTTAGACATTTTACATTCTTTCATCTAAATTATAATTTACTTATTACAATAAAAAGGTTTTTTT
>NW_022196899.1:230286-235910 GCF_008632895.1 Mastomys coucha
TTCTGTAATGGTTTTGTTAGCTTCTTTGGTTATTGTTTTTGACACAGGCTACTGTTTTATAACCAAGATTAGCCTTCAGCCAGCAGCAAGTCTCCTGCTTCGTTCCCTAAGTGCTGATGTCTAAGTACAATGTCATTGATATAGTTGCTGTTGTTTAAATGTACATGGGATTTTAAAAATGTAATATGATGTGTGAAACCAACTTTCTTTTACTCAGAAGATTCAAGATACTAAAACAATTATCTGAATGTATAATCAATGATTTAGTTTCTCTTTTTAATCTCCTGCTCTATTTATCTATTAATATGCTGCTCTATGTTTAAAATTGTGATTGCAACCTAGCCATGTAAAAATACCCTGACAGAAAGCAGCTTAGTGGGAACAGAGACTTATTCAGCCTACAATTCAAGGTTATAGACCATCATCTGTGGGGAAGTCAAGACATGGACTTCCAAGACTTCATTACATACAAGTTCAAGAGCAGAGAGAAATGAGTGCATTCATCCCTGACTTCAAGCTGTACTACAGTGATAAAAACTGCATTGTATTGTTACAGAGACAGACAGGTAGATCAATGGAATAGAATTGAAGACCCAGATCTTTAACAAAGAAACCAAAAACATCCAGTGGAAAGACAGCATTTTCAACAAATGGTGCTGGTTCAAGTGGCGGTCAGCATGTAGAAGAATGCAAATTGATCCATTCTTATCTCATTGTACAAAGTTCCAGTCCAAGTGGGTCAAGGACATTGACATAAAACCAGATACACTGAATCTAATACACTGAGTCTAATAGAAGAGAAAGTGGGAAAGAGCCTCAAACACATCAGCACAGGGGAAAACTTCCTGAAGAGAACACTACTGACTCAGGCTCTAAGATCAACTATTGACAAATGGGATCTCATAAAATTGGAAAACTTCTATAAGGCAAAATACACTATCAATAGGACAAACTTCAACCTGCAAATTGAGAAAAGATCTTTACCAACCATAGATGTGATAGGGTGTAATATCCAATGTGTGTGTGTGTGTGTGTGTGTGTGTGTGTGTGTGTGTGTGTATAGAACCCAAGAAGTTAGACTCCAGAGAACCAAATGATGCTATTAAAAAATGCTATAATGAGCTAAACAGAGAATTCTGAACTGAGGAACCTCAAATGGCTGAGAAGGGTCTAAAGAAATGTTCAACATCCTTAGTCATCAGAGAAATGCAAATCAAAACAACCCTGAGATTCTACCTTACACCAGTCAGAATGGCTAAGATCAAAAAGACAAGTGACAGCAGATGATGAGGAGGATGTGGAGAAAGAGGAACACTCCTCTATTGCTGGTGTGATTGCAAGCTGGTACAACCGCTCTAGAAATCAGTCTGGCAGTTCCTCAGAAAATTGGAAGTAGTTTTACCTGAAGACCCAGCTATACCACTCCTGGGCATATACCCAAAGGATGACACAGCATCTTTTACAAGGACACATGCTTCACTTTGTTTATAGCAGCCTCATTTATAATAGCCAGAATCTGGGAACAACCCAGATGTCCTCCAATGGAGGAATGGATACAGAAAATGTGGTACATTTACACAATGGAGTACTACTCGGCTATTAAAAACAATGACATCATGAAATTAGCAGGCAAATAGATGGATCTGGAGACTATCCTGAGTGAGGTAACCCAGTCACAAAAGAACACACATGGTATGTATTTATCAATAAGTGGACATTAGGCAAAAAGCTTGGAATACCCACAATACAACTCAATATGAAGCTCAAGCAGAAGGGAGACCAAAGTGTGGATGCTTCAGTCCTACGTAGAAGGAGTCACAAACTTATCAGGGGAGGTAGAAGGTGGGAGGGGAGGAATAGAGGAGGGGGGAAAAGGGGGACAGGAATAAGATGGGAGGAGACAGATAGATGTGCCTGTCAAGAAACTGAACAGAGGTGTGTAGCAGTGGGGGATGGGGAACTAGGGGTAGCCACCAGAAAGTCCCAGATGACAGGAAAACAAGAGATTCCCAAGACCCAATGGGGAGGACATTAGCCAAAATACCTAAGAAAGGGGAGATAGAGCCTGTAGAGACCATATCCAGTAGGTAGGCACAGCCCCTGGTTGAGGGATGGGGTTACCCACCCATCTCAAAAATTTTAACCTGGAATTGTTCCTGTGTAAAGGAAATTCAGTGACAAAGAGTGAAACAGAGACTGAAGGAAAGGCAATCCAGGGGCCACCCCGCCTAGGGATCCATCCCATCTGCAAACCCCAAACTCTGACACTGTTGCTGATGCCAAGAAGTTCTTGCTGACAGGAGCATTGTATAGCTGTCTTCTGAAAGGCTTTACCAGCGCCTGACCAATACAGATGTGGATGCACTCAGCCAACCATCAGACTGAGCACGGGGACCACAATGGAAGAGTTAGGGGAAGGACTGAAGGAGCTGAAGGGGATGGGAACCCCATAAGAACAACAACAATACGAACCAACCAGACTCCCCAGAGCTCCCATGGACTAAAACACCAACCAAAGAGTACATAGGGAGGGACCCATGGCTCCAGCTGCATATGTAGCAGAGGATTGCTTTATCTGGCATTGGTGTGATGGTAGGTTTGCAGAGGGAAACCTAGATGGGGGACAATATTTGAAATGTAAATAAATAAGTAAAATAAATAAAGTAAATAAAATTTAAAAATAAAATAAAAAAATAAAAAAGAATTGAATGCATTCATGCAATACTTATGCATTTTAAAAAGCCACTTCTGCCTAGGAAATGGGGTTCCTTATCCTAGAATGAATCTACTCACAGCAATTCTGTATTTTATTTAAGAAAATCCCTCACAGACATGGCCACAGGTTAATCTAATGCCAACAATCCTATACTGAGATTATACTAACACCTTATGCTAGTTATTTCAAGTTGAAATTTAAAGCTTAAATCACCATAGATGTATTTATATTATATTCACCCTTCAATTCGATTATCCATGGTTTTCTGTACTATTTACTATTTACAGTTCTTGGCAAGTTTTTATTCTTTAAGGTTTTGTTAATGACATATCATCTAAAACGTTTTCACATTATCAGAAACTAGTAAAACTCGACCTACAAATTCCTGGCTTGATAGTCAGAATAGCATAGGATATTTTTAAAGAATTATAATATTCATGAAACTAATTATTCATAAATTTAATTTCAAGATTGAGTTTACTCCTCACTATTTTCTAAAGATCATTCTTATATAATTTTCTAAAATTTACAGCAAGTGTTTAATTTCTTCATTTATTGCAAATACTAGAATGAAAAGAAAATGTTGACCAGTCCTTGTTTTTATGAGCTTATAAACTCCTATAGTATTCAGTATTCTTAGGCTTATAAGAACAAACTTAATGATTATACTTATGAATTTCAGTAATCTTTACAAAGAAAACTTTTTGATACACTTTGTGTGTATGTGCATGTGTGTATGTATGTGTGTGTGTTTGTGTGTCTCTGTGTATGTGTGCATGCATGTGTGTTTGTGTATGGGCTGGCATATTTGTGGGTCAGAGTGCAACTCATGGGACTTAGTTCTCACATCCCCCTATATGGGTCCTGAGGATCACATTTAGGCCGTCACACGTTTTGTAGACGCCATTTTTTCTGAGCCACCTTTTTGGTCCATGTACCATGTTTCTTGTCATGTACCAGAAGCTTTTAACATTGATGTACACTAACATAAGTTATAGTTTCATGTTAAGATTAAGGATAGTTTTCAATTTCCATTTAAATTAGCACTAGGCTTATAATGTTACAGATATCCTTTTCAACTTTCCATTGTAAGAATAATACAACTAATAATGCAACTCAAGACAGCATTCAGGAGTTATTTGGAGGTCTGTCACCCCTGTGTACCTCTATTTCAGTAAATCAGCTCTACTTCAGAAGTCTACATGGGTAGTTAATATTTTTATATTTTTAATCCATTTTCTTGGAAAAACAATGGTCTGTCTATCTATCTATCTATCTGTCTGTCTGTCTGTCTGTCTGTCTGTCTGTCTATCTATCTATCATTTACCTATTCCTACTGTGTATGCATCTATCTGTCTATCTATCTATCTATCTATCTATCTATCTATCTATCTATCTATCTATCTATCTATCTATCTACCTATCTATCTATCTACCTATCTATCATCTCTCTCTCTCTCTCTCTCTCTCTCTCTCTCTCTCTCTCTTATAGTGGTGTTAATGATGTTGGTGATCAGGAGGATGATGAGCATTATGGTGATGATTACTTGACAGATCTTTGAAGTAAGATATTTTTGCTATTTTACATAGAGATATTTAGTGACTGGATATGTTGAACACGTGAAATATGTTCAGGTGCTTGACATAAATGTTATACTTTACCAAATTAATTACTTGTGTAGATCTTTTATTCATATGTGGACTTTAAAAGCCCAAGGCCTCAATAAATGATGTATACAAAGTCTTTCCCTTAATCAGACTCAGAAAATAGTTATTTCCAAGACCCTCTATGTATCACATAAAGATTTTTTTAAGACACCCGTACTATATCCTTCTCATTAGATGGATTTTTAAAAGATTTTTTTGTTTGTTGTGTATACATGTGTGTGTATGTATGTGAGAGAGAATGTGTGTGTGTGAGTGTGTGTGTTTGTATGTGCATGTGTGCAAACGTGTGTTTATGAGTCTCTCTGTGTGTGTCTGTCTGTGTATACATGTATGTGTTTCTGTGTATGATGTGTCAGGTGCCTGTGGAGTCCAGAAGAGCCTGGCAGACACTTCGAAATGGACTTAACACAGTACCATGAGCCAGGTCGCTGTGGATGTTAGGAACCGTGGTCTCTGCAGGAGTAATTATGCACTTGTAACTGCCAAGCCATTTCTCTATTTTCGCTGTCCTAATTGTATCTGATGCATCTTGGATCTTATGGGACCTTTAAGTTTCTCTCTTTAACCTTCTAGACTGATATGTAAGTTAGGCACTAAGGTTCCAAATAGTTAAAGAGTGAGCCGTGGTGCAGAAGTCACCACCTCACCAATGATTAGTACATGTTAGATTAATATGTTTGTTCTTAAAATCATTGTAACTATGCCTTGTACATTTATTCGAAACACCAACTAAACCTAAGAAATAAGAACGGAAATATTAACATTTTTACTGTGAGTAATGCCTATACCTACCTACCTTTATTAAATGCAAAGGCAAAAATTACTTAGTTTTATCCAATTCAAATGTCGCATTAAGAGTGTTCTCTTTTGGTAACTAAGGTTTCATCGAGGTATACTGAGCAGCTCTTCACTGTATGGCAATCTAGACAGTCTATTTCTGTATTTTAAGAGAAAGGTTATAACACTTATTTATTATTCAACTTCCAGATACAAAAGTTCACGCTTGTTACAGCGCAGTCATTTAAGATGTTTACACTGGAATGTGCACGCAGCGTTGTGAAACTGCTGCGAATTTTTCTTACATCCCCACATCTCTTTGGAAGACATTGGGAATAAGTGCTGGGCTTCCTTTTCTTCCTGTTGTATCATGCAGCAGGTTAGTATTGGCACGCCACCATCATCTTAATCATGGTGACCAGCTTTGCTGAGGTTGCAGTGACAACAGCGATAATACTCATTG
>NW_022196899.1:235920-239818 GCF_008632895.1 Mastomys coucha
AAAAAGGCCGAAAGCCTTGCCTGCTCACACTAGCCTGTTCCTTCTACCCAGCCTGCTGTATTTTCCCTGCCAGCATAATCTGTATTCCAGTTAATAATTTAGTGTTATTCATCTTCTTATCTTCTGAAAAGGAGAGTCTATTTTGAATCACAAGGCAGCTGACCTTGAAAGCAAGTTTAATGCATATATTATATATACGTAACATATATAAATATATATTTGAAATTTTATATATATGCACAATACCACCCAAAGCTTTCCCTCAATGGATTTCATGGTTCCAGCTGGGTTTCAGTGTACAATCCTCAATGCTCTTACTTGATTTAATCATGATATCAACTCAATATTTCTTAGTCTTAAATTTTACTTGTATTTGTACATGTTGTTACAAATCTTAATGGTTATGAGTAAGTAGAACACATATAAATTTGGGGATGAAAAGCAAGGGTATCGAGAATTCAAAGATAGCTTGGGTTGCCAAAGGAGACCAATGCCGTAAGCAAACAAGTAATATATTTAGTTCAATAAAACAGCTGAGTTGTATTGCTGCTGCTACAGAAAATGAGGCCATCTCTTTCAGTCTGCTCTGTTGTTTCATAAAGAACCTGTGAGTCCCCAGTCTGTTTTTCTAAACATTACTATCAAATGACATTTCCTAGAAGTGTGTGAATCCTTCACTTTGGCCAAAAAACAAAACAAAACAAAACAAAAAACCCGTGAATTAAATGTAAAGCCAATAGTTTTACGTTGGTTCCAGAGACTAAAGTTTGTGATCTACAAGACATTAGTTAAGAAATAACCGAGAAATAATTATAATTTCAAAAGAAGAATTTAAAATATGTTTAAACAGTTATGAGAGCCTAATTTAGATTTAAAAAAATCATTATTGCTAAGGCAGGGATTGTCAGTATATGATACACAATTATTCATAATAGTAACAATAATAGAACAGTAACACACTTTCTCTAATGTTAGTATACTTGCTCGAATGAGTTGATGGATGTGACTCTGATTAACACTGTCTGGCTTTCCTAGACTAAAGGAAATGATTGTAAGAAGGAAAGGTGCTTTTGTTCACCTGGAAAATCATACAGAATCTGGACTTTATAAAAATATTAATATTTTTGAGAATTAAGCCTATTATTACGGCTAATGTCTACCTTCTTTGTCTATCAGTCACAGCAATTTGCTTTGGAGATAAACATTTCCATTTTTGTTTGTCTTGGATTTTTTTGTAATTTACTTTTTTCTTATCATCAAACTTAAGAAATGGAGACAAGCTTTTCATTTCAAAAGAGGAATGATAATTTAGCCTGTATAATAATAACCAGGAAGTATAATGATTTTATTGAGTTTCCTATGAGAAGTGAGAAGCTGAAGGTTGTTTTGCTTTTAAGAAATAGTTTATTGTGTTGAATGGATTTTATACGTTTTGGTTTTCTGTTTACAGTGACAGTGACTCTGTGCCTGTGTGAGTTGGCACTCCTCTTCACCTCATGTTTTTTTATTGTATTTGTGTACCTTTCATACTGGTAAAATAGAATATAGAAATAATGGAAATTACAGATATACTTTGGGGAATAAATTTAGAGAACAGATTTCACTAACTATACTTGAAAAGAAAAGGTTTTTATGTAGATATTAGCATCAAAATTGCTTTCACGAAAATGTTCTAATGAAAATAACCATGATTTTTTTTTTTGTATGTAAGTTTTGTCTTTAGAAAGTGACAAATCGTACCTCTCTCTGAGGAAGAAGCTGATATTCAAAGTACTTCCTCTCTCCCTTGTAAATCTACTTGTGTAAAAATAATGGTGAAATTGAAATCACATACCAAAAGAATGCTAAACTCTCCTGGGGAAACATTTCTAGTATGTCACTCTCTGTCCTGTTCTTCCCATAGGGACTGTAATGGCCACATTATACTGTTGGAAGAGTTTAATTGGCCACAATTTTTGTTTTAGCAAGTTATGTAAAATGTCGTAAATTATGTATATGCTTTAAAAAGTACCTTACTAAGAGTTCTATATCCAAAGTTGTATATTTAAATGCTTAGCTTTATTTTTTGTAAAGTGCAGCATACTCCCACATTTGTGTAATCTTATCAGATGTTTAAAATTATTTCAAATACACCATTAAAATAATTAAAAAAAAAGAAAGTGACAAATCATACCTGTATCAAAGTATTGACTTATAACTTATGTATGATTTATTGTTGGTATATGTTTGACTTATATACCTGTTTTGTGTACGTGGGGACATGTCAAGGTCTCTTGGATGAAAAGGACAGTGAGTGGGTAAAGTTTAAGATATCCCAGAGTAGTCAATCCTAAGGGAGATGCTGAAGAGAATGAAGGAAAACACCGGGTCTTGGGATGGCAAAGGAGAGCACAGGTGGTAAGTGTCTCTCGACCTTGGAGTTGCAAAGCGTGTGGGTTGTATATTTCCCTGACTGAACAGGAGTCATATGCAATAGAGGGTAGACGTTTCTTCACTGAAGTGGAATCACTCAGAAAAACTAGATCAGTAAGTGTATCTAACAATGGAAATAATTACCTTTATATAACCTTGATTTTTTATTAGCCTGTTTTCTATTTTAACTCACACTAAGAAGGAATGATTAAATCAAATATAAAGCATAGGACAACTTAACAGGTTTAATATTCCTGTAGATAAGATAGAAATGTTTCTGCTATTATCTTGAGAGTTGGAGGTGAATTAAGTGTTCTTCTTTAAGCACTACACTACTCTCATTATGCTTCTTTAATGAAAATTAAATGATGTATTCTCTTAAGACAGTACATAGAATCATTACTTTGAGAAAAGTATTTCTGAAAATCCTTCATCATACAAATTCCACTGATGTTTTGGACATCGTCATCATTCCCTTCAGAGTGACCAATTTCCCAGGTCTCTGAGAGTACATATTTAAGCTATCCAAATACTAGGTTCTCCTAAGGAACAGGAATTATATGTTTTGGCCTTCAAACTGATACTGAAGAGTGGGATCCATTAAGAGGTATTTTCAGGTGATGTGTAGTGGTGAAGACTTGTGAATACACCAGTCGGATGCAGAGTCGAGAGGATTTCTGTCAGTTTGAGGTCATCTGATTGACTTAGTGAGCTCCAAGCTGGCCAGGGGTAACAGCGAGACTAGTCCTCAAAGACAGAGAAAGGGTGGGGAGGGCTAGGTAGCTTTCGTCCCATCTCCTCAACAAGCATGCTGTTTTCTTTTTATTTAAGCCTTAAAAAAAAATCTAATGTAGCCTTGATGGTTTCCTCTTTCCTTCTCTAACTAATGTGAAGACATGTAAATGAACATTTCACCTTTCTTGAATCTAAGGTCTATGGAAACTTTATCTTATAACTTTATTTTGCCAACTAGTGCCATTAGTATATTTTCTGAGTTACGTGAACTCCACACTCACTTTTGAATGAAAATAAAAGTAAAACCAGAGAGTATGATATACTTTTGATTATGATACATAATTAATAACACAAACCATTAACTTTAAAGATCTTTCTCTCTCTTTCACCTTTATTTTTCCCCCTTTCCTTGGGTGTCTCCTTTATCTTAATCCATAATCAATGTTGGATCGAAAATACAAGGAAAGCCAGAGTGCAATCCTTCTTTCGGTTATGACTCGTAATCTTCAGCTCCAAATTAGTAACATGTTTTGCCTTTTTTCCCTTTCAATCCTCCCATGAATTTCTGTGCATCACCTTCCAGGCTTCCTGTCAGCCCGCATGTACCCATTTTTCTCTTTAAAGAAAGAAAAATATTGATGATTGAATTTGCAATCCTCTACTATACACATGCTGCCTGAATGATCAGACCCCTCCATGTGCAGTCTTTGGTTGGTGGTTGAGACCCTGGTAGCTCTGAGGGTACTACTTA
>NW_022196899.1:240163-244037 GCF_008632895.1 Mastomys coucha
GTTGTTTGGAGGGGAAACTGGGAATGGAGAAATTTACATGTAAATAAAGAAAATATCTAAAAAAAAAGTGTGCCTTTTTAAAATAATCTTTCTAGGTTCACTTTTCAGAGACTCTATGCTCTCATTCTAATAAATTCTGTCCTCTTCTAGAAGAATTACTCACCAATTAACAATAAATTCAAGAATTTAAACTTAATTTCTTAAGTTTGAGGAGTAAAGTCAGGGTATAAAAAAAAGAAAGAAAAATATTCTGATAGGGTCAAATAAACTTTAAAAATAAAGACTAAGGTCTTTTCTTGAAGATGATTATAAGCTAATTTAGAGTTAGAGATAACCTCAATTTAAAACCAACACAACATAAATACTTTGATTTAGTTTACATATGGTCTGTAAGCTGTGTCATGGGTTTGTCAAGCTTTTTTTTGTTAGTATTTACTTATCAGTGAGTACATACCATGCCAAGAAGCTCTTGCTGACAGGAACCTGGTATAGCCGTCCCTTGAGAGGCTGTGATAGAGCCTGACCAACACAGATGCAGATGCACACAGCCAACTATTGGACTGAGCATGGGGACCCCAATGGAGTATCAACCAACCCGACCCCACCATCACCATCACCATCACCAGAGCTCCCAGGGGCTAAATCACCAACCAAAAAGTTGAGGGGAAAGTGGGTGGGCAAGTGGGGGAGCACCCTTATAGAGGCAGGGTAAGGGAAGGAGAGATAGTGGGTTTGTGGTGGAGAAACTGGGGAGGAAGATAACATTTGAAATGTCAATAAATAAAATAACCAATAAAAAAGAATACTGAAGATTGAGGAAAGTGTGTGTGGGATTTATTTTAAAAAGCAGAGTCCTTAGCAGTGAATTATCACTTAGAATGAGTTTTGGTTTTACAATCAAACATTAGCATGTCTACTTGTGTAAGTCAGAAAGCTAGGGCACATTCACATCCCTTTCAAGTCTAGTGATTTGTTTAATTTGTTCAGAAAATTATCAGTCCAAGAATTATAAAAAGAGGGATTTTGCTGTACCTCGTAAGCTAAGGAAAAAGGCTGGAGGACCCTCCCTTTTGTAAATGGAGGCTGGCTGGACTCTTTGAGGTTGTCCATCTCTGACTTCATTAGGAAAGCAAACTGCGCCTAAAGAGATGTGCCGGGCCTTTTGGATCTGCTGTAACTCTTACATTTAGAGTATAAACTTTATAGCTCTTACACATAGAGTATAAACCTTTAAACTAAAAAAAAAAATAAATAAATAAAAAAATAAAAAAGTAGGTACAGCATTCATTTTTAGAAAATAAAATCAACAAATATATGTATCAGAAGTAAAATGTTTATATTGAATTCTAACTTATAAATATTTTCTGAACTCAGAACGTTTCCTCAGAATGACACATGAAAAATATGCTGTCATATATGTTGAGGTGGATCAGAAGGTATAAACCCATGGATTGGGGATAGCTTTACTTGGTTAATGCCTAGGATGTAATTAGATAAAATAAAAATGAATTCTTAATAATCATTGAGTGGAAGCATACTAACCAGGCTGTCCCCCAGAAATCTGAAATTGTGGAGTGACATGGATGGTAAATTGATAATTTGGAAGGATTATGCAGGTCATGTTAAGGCTCTGCCTGTACGTTGCTAGAACACACCATAAATTGCAATCTCACAAATAATAAATCTACTCCAAAATAAGCAAAGTCAGTTTTATGGCACATACGAAGGAAACCTGCCACTGTTAAGCGTTCGGTGTGTTACACTTCACACACAGTCACAGGTCATTGCTAAGTGTTCGGTGACAGGTCACAGTTTCAGCTTACCTAATTTTAAGAGTAATATGAACTTGACTTTTAAAACTTTGTGTTATGTGCTTTGAAGCTCTTCGTGTGGGCTACCATCCACAACAACTTCATGTCAAATTCTGACAGGGATTCCTGTCTGTGTTGAATTGCTCTCTCAGTGATGTCATTTATTGTGCACTGGAAATCAATTTAGAAGATCATGTTAGTCTACTAAGCACTTCAGATAAGGTAGTTCCACGAAGCGCTCCAAGATTATCACAAGGAATTGCTTTCATGTGCCATAAAAGAAAAATGAGTAGAACATGGCCTGCTGAAGGAGTTACAGTTTGACAGCCCCTCCCACAGAAGCATTGAAATCACCCAGTGACAGTTAGCTCTGGTTAGTACTCACAGCTCGAAAGCATAACAGCTAGCACACCCTGGGTGTGTGGAGTCATTCGTATGTGTGTCTCTCAACCGATGATGAGGGTTTCAGAGCCCATACTGGACATGGACATGGGAAACTACAGTGAAGTTCTGGACCCAACTTACTCGACCTTGGAGTTTGACACTATGCAGATTCTGTATAATCCCAATGGTGAGTTTTCACATGATTATATGTAAGAGAATAAGCAGAAGAGAAAGAAATGGAGCTCTCAGATAGTATTAGCTTTGTTGCTGGAGAATTCAAGAGTTGTGTCTAAGGTCACAAATCTGAACATGAATTTAAATTTTGTGCTACCTAAGCTGTTTAATGTTAGAGGTAGAATAGCTTATATTTGCATTATAAAGTAACCCCAGGTTTCTATAGCCTAGTGGGTTACAAAGCATAGTTTCAGGGCTATTTAATTTGCTGTACATCAAGGTGATAGTAATTTTGACATTGGACTTGACAATAGACTTTCTATACAGTATGTAAAGTGGCTTAGGGACAACATTACAAAGGATGCTGGGGGGGGGGGGGTTACTGGCTCCACTCTTCATCTCATCATCTCAGTATTCCATTGCTGTGGATAAGAAACTCCACCTAAGACGATTGTGCAGTCTCTTCACTGGACACAAATAGAAAAAGAAATAAAGGTTTATATTATAACCTCAGGTTGACGAGCTAATGTTTAGCTTCCAGAGCTTGGGGCATGTGTCTACTGTAATATTTTAACTTTAAGGAAGACAGATCATTTCAGGTTTGAGTCTTTATATAATACAGTTTACTCAGAATGTAGATTTCTTTTATTAAATAGAAAGTGTACTCAAGACAGGTGGTAACTGTTAAAACTTACAGTTATGTATGCTGTGGGGGCAAATGCATACCTGTGTGCGTGTGTCAGTAGGAATGTATGTTTGTATAGTTTAGGACTGAAAACCATCTTATGACTAGCTTAATATTCTTCTGAAATGTGAACTTTATATTTTCAATAAGCGACAGCTTAGTAGTGGGGAAACTTGTAGAAACTGAAAACCCAATTGTCTAATTTAACATAAATGCAGAGTGAAACTGTTGTGTAATTCTTAGGAAGACACGGTTTTGGTAAAAGGTACCCAGTATTTATTTCAATAGAATCAGAGTTTTAATAAGAGGCCACAGATTCATAAGCAGTAGGTACAGATGTATCATATAAATGTATTGAATCTTTCAGTGTATACTAAAGCGATTCACACCCATACTACTTGTACAGTAGTTTCTAATTGTTTGCTTGTAACAACATTGTCAGCTGCATAAAAGTATAACATCACACATAGAGCCAGACTTGAGTTTGCTTGTAGTATTTTAATGTTATCCAACGAAGCACAATTGATTCCAGATACTTTTTTAAAAGTATTTATTATTTAAAATCCTTTTTAAGTTAAAATATATGTGATGACATTCTTCTCTACCGCGTCCTTCCATTTCCTCTCGTGTTTCCTATCCACCCTACTTTAAATTTAAATTCCTTCTCAAATTAAAAAAATATCAAACCCAGTATTTCAATAAAAATCCCCAAAACCAAGAAATCAAGATAAAACAATTCCCAGAAAAAAACCCCCAAATAACCCTTCATCAAATTGTAATCAACTAAAACCACACAAGAATGTGGAGCTTATTATATGAA
>NW_022196899.1:244265-279373 GCF_008632895.1 Mastomys coucha
AACACCAAGAGAGGGCAAAAAATTCAGAGACACACTCCTTCTCATAATCAGGAATCCCACAGAAACAGCACACAGTAAACCATAATACATATAACCTGGCACAGACCCATGTAGGCCTTGCGCATTCTGGTTCAGCCCCTGTAAGTTCACATGAACCCTGGAGAGTTGACTTTGAGGACCTTGTCTCCTTCATTCCCTCTGGTTCTTACATTCTTTCCACCTCCTCTTCCAAGGGGATCCCTGAACTCTGAGGGGAGGAATTTGATGGAGTTATCCTATTTAGGATTGAGTATTTTAAGGTCTCTCTCTCTCTCTCTCTCTCTCTCTCTCTCTCTCTCTCTCTCTCTCTCTCTCTCTCTCTCTCTCTCTCTCCTTTCGTGATATAGCCCTGGCTTTCCTGGAACTCACTCTGTAGACCAGGCTGGCTTTGAACTCAGAAATCTATGGGCTTATGGGACCAGACAAATGCACACCCATGTATACGTATATATTCGTTGCTTTTAAAAACGTATTAGATGTTCCACTGTAGCTCAGAACAGTTCTGAGAAGTGAGAAGCAGGATAAGAGAAATATACTAATTCTCTGACATTATGATACTGATATTCTCTATGTAAAGATGTATTTATGAGCCAATCCATTTGTAGTACAATTAGAGGCAATAATAGTGGATGTTTTAAATGCATTTTAAAAATAGTGGTAGTTTGTTCAACTCTAGGCTTTTCTTGAAGGACAGATGAGAGATGACTGGCTTTGAATGCTCAAGCAGATCCATACAAGACATGAGAAGTGTTCAGGGACCTCAGAGTTAGCTTAAATACCCGTGTGGAAATGTCCAGGAAACTTTGAAAAGGATAGTTGATGAAATCAGATTTCAAAGAACACAGAAAGGCGGCAGGGGTGTAGAACATTGAACATGTTGGAGGCCATAAGGGGCAGTGGGCTGAGGGTCATTATGGGTAATGGTGAAATAACTGGCTTTATGCTTTCAAGCCCCAGTGTATTAGATGGACAAAGGTCACATGAAGTAGCCTTCTGGTAGAATATAAGCAAAAAGGAGTTCAGATGAAGAGTACGAAAATTAGATAGAATGTTCTCCAGTAGTTCTTGGAAAGGATGACCATGTTAGGTAAAACCTTTCACCTTTGCCATACATGTCTTTCTTATGTATTAAATGTAAATGGTAATGAAATAACTCATGGAAGACACCTAAAACTTTATCTCTGGTGTGGAAACACTGGCTTCTATGCAGAGGGCAAAATGAAGCAGAAGATCTACTAGGGAAAAAAATTCCAAGTTTTCTTTTCAAGTATTGTGCTTACTAGACATCAAAATGAAATGCTTACATAGGTTTTATGTCTTTAAACCTGTACTCTATGGTGTTATCATGGAAGAAATAAAATTTGAAGATTTATTTTATCATTGAATTGATATCTTTTGTCATGAGATTTCATAAGCTTCCCTTAAGAAAGGTGGTAGTTAAGGGATTGAGATGAACCACAACCCAAAATTAAACGATCAGAAATAGGAGACAGAAGCCGAGGAGGATGCTCTCAGCACTTGAAAGGAAAACAGTAATAAAGGAGTCTCTGTAAAGCAAAGAATGACAAAGGAGCAAACGGTAGACAATGGGATGAATAGCTGCCTGTACTAACTTCTCTCATCTTTCTTTAACAGACAGTTCTGTCCCAGAGACCACAAGTATGAATACCACCGACAGTGGTGTCAACTGTCTATGTGCCATCTGTGGTGACAGAGCAACAGGAAAGCACTATGGGGCATCCAGTTGTGATGGCTGCAAAGGCTTTTTCAGGCGTAGCATTCGGAAGAGTCACGTTTATTCCTGCAGGTAGTAGGGTGCTCATTTCAGCAAAATTTTCTTTCTTTAGTGTCTAAAGATGGCATGGGTGATGCGAGGATGGTTAATTAAGAGCTTTCATAGCTCTGTAACTCAGAACCAAATTGACAAGCTTCAAAATAGTTCATGGTTGCATGTGCAGTTTATATTCATATTGGTAGTTCCATTCTGTAAACAATCTGAGATTTGTAAATGTGCATAAAGAAATTCACATACCTACTACCCAGTTTAGAGCAATATAGTGGAACACTCCAGTGGACACCTCCCTGGCCACTTGTCCTCAGTAGCCCAAAGGGAACTACCATCTAGAGCTTGGTGTAAATTTTTTCCTTGTGTCTCTTTATTGTTTTATCACATGTTCATACGTCATTACACATTGTTCTAAATCTGTTAAAATGGCTTCTTAAAGTGTGCAGTTTTTTTGTAATCCCTCTTTAGGGTCTATACATCCTGGATCTTTAGCAACAAAAATTTAAAACTACAGATGACTTTGTACCGTATGGGTTTCAAATGGCAAAATTTAATTTTCCCTTCAAAGTAATTCTCAGGTTAAATTTTACATTTCCAACAGGGTTGTGTCTAAATCTTACTTAACTCATAAGTCCATGCATTTCTACTAGTCTTTTTGAAAGTACCTAGTCAATGTCATAGCTCAGCTTAAGTTTAGGTATTTATTCTGATTGGTTTCTATGATAGTCTTTGAATATATATTGTTTAGGTTGAACTTGGGCTGTTGACTCAAATCACTGAATTTTAGCTGACGGAACTAAAATCTACTTATCATTGGTGGTTATTGTTACTATTCGGTTGAACTGGGGATTGAATTCAGGGCCTTCCACATGCTAGGCAAGTACTCTATATGTCCAGTCTTGCAATGCTGTTGTAAGAATAAGTTGGACATTCGAGAATTCCCAATCTGTTAACATTTGACTGTTCAAGGTGTAATCAAAGTTAATATGTAACTCCACAAATATCTTACCTTGTGTTCTTTTGTAATATTTGCAGGGAGTTTGATATCAATTGAAAAATTGTAAATCATCTACTTTAAAAGTTTGATAAAGTAAAGAGCATTTAGATGGTATTGGGTATATCCACCTGCCCATCCCATAGCTAAAAATGAGGTGTCTCCTCTACTAAACATGTTTTCTCTATGGTTACCTTACACACTTAGAGTTCTTCACATTAGCACCCGAAGGAACAAAGCAACCCAGAGGTGCCATTGTTTGGAGTCACGTGCACTCTTAAAAGTGAGACACAGCTTCATGAAAAGTGACAGCTACCATGGAATATGATGACTTGTACTTTCACTTTATTGGGGGAGTAGGGAAGAATGACCCCCAGAGCAAGTTCTTGAGGTATTCTATTCCCCAGAAGCAGAGGCAAGTGGGAATTTGTGCCTTCACACTATGTGTGCTGCCCACTAATTAGACTTCTATAAAGTTTTGATATCTAGCAATCTCTGTGGTCTTTTTTTTTTTCCTTCTGGAAAATACTTGTTAAATGGATGCAAATTGAGAGGCCATATCTTTAAAGTCAAGATTACTGGTCTCAAATGCAACTATTACTTAGACTGATAAATTCTAACTTGACTTCAACAGTCTTGCTGCCGATGCTGGCTTTTCCCTCCTAAAGTACTTAAATATTCTAATTTAATACTATTTATAGCATGCTTTCTATAACTTCCATCAATGTTTCTGTGTATTTGGTAGATTGAAATTTCTTGCCGGGCAGTGATGGCACACACCTTTAATCCCAGCACTTGGGAGGCAGAGGCAGGCGGATTTCTGAGTTTGAGGCCAGCCTGGTCTACAGAGTGAGTTCCAGGACAGCCAGGGCTGTGCAGAGAAACCCTGTCTCGAAAAAACTAAAAAGAAATTTCTTTTAACTGCAAATATAGACAACATTTATCCATTCTGTACCCACATCAATATCTTGAGTATGTTAAGAATGCCATGGTGTATATTTCTTCTTTCCTTTTAATTCAATTAATATGAATTAAATGTATTCTCCTTGTGATTTTCGGTCACATGTTCTCCTTTTCTGAGTATTTTCAGCCCCATATTCAAAAGAGTGATTTGCATTTTCTTACTTTAAGAGTATAACTAACGTAGCTTTATTCTCACTCAATGTTGTGTCTTGTTGGTAAATATTATTAGGTCACAAATCACATTGTGTTATCCTCATCATTCAATAATTATCGGCAACAAATGAGGCAATAGCAACATGTGTAGCTAGGAATTCACATATTAGCATATTCAGAATTGTGTGACTATTGCTACCATCAATTAAAACCAGCCCTTAATTACCCTGTAATGTAGTTTCTAGTAGGGTGTCCTGCAGTTTTCCTGGATTTATTGCAGTGTAAGGAAACTCTTAATCTATTCTCTGTTACTATAGATTTACCTCTCTGAATACGGCACTACATGACCTTTGGTATCACCTTCATTTGGAAGAGTTTTCAAGGTCCATCAGCCTGTGTGTCTGTGTTTCATTCTAACTTATTAATAAGTAGCATTGTTCCAAGGCATGGGGTTTTATCTGATCATCACTCAAACAGTTTTCATTTCTCTCAGGTATATACACACCTTGGAATTGCTGTGTCCTATCTGCAGCTCTGTGCTTAACATTTAGAAAAACTGCTAAGCAGTTTTGCAAAGTAGTAGCAGCATTTAATATTCTAGCCCACAGGGTATAAGAGTTCCTTTTTTTTATTACGTCTTCATCAATACATGTATGTCATCAACTCTGGGCTTTTTAAGGGTATAAAAAGTCATGTCATTAAGAAGTTACATTCTTATTGGTTTTCTCAATAGTGCACAAGTTGATATTTACAGTAAATCTTAATTTAACATGGAGTCATTAAATTTAATATAATAAAAGCATTTAAAAAGAGAAACCACACAAGTGTAATAGTATGAATCATGAGCCATTGCCCACCATGCTGAAATCATGTACCAATAAACACTTAATTTTTTTTTATTTTTAAAGATTTATTTATTTATTTTATGTATCTGAGTACACTGTAGCTATACAGATGGTTGTGAGCCATCATGTGGTTGCTAGGAATTGAACTCAGGACCTCTACTCGCTCTGTCCTGCTTGCTCCAGCCCCTCTCGCTCTGGCCCAAAGATTTATTTATTATTATATGTAAGTACATTATAGCTGTCTTTAGACACACCTGAAGAGGGTGTCAGATCTCAATATGGATGGTTGTGAGCCACCATGTGGTGGCTGGGATTTGAGCTCAGGACCTTTGGAAGAGCAGTCAGTGCTCTTAACCACTGAACCATCTCAGAAGGCCATGTGAGTGACTTTTCAAGAAAAGATATTTATTTATGTACCACTGAGCATTAATTGAAAACACTAAAATTTTATATGATGAAGATATTAAAGCTAGGCTTGACTTTTATGACTTATAATAGCATATCCTGGCCCAAATGATACAGTCATTCAGTTTTAATTTTTTTTTTTGCATGACTATCTGAGAAGTGAGCTGTGTATTTTCATGCAGGTACCAATCTTGAGATGTTCAGTTTCTCAGGAAATTATTTTATACATGCTTTCTATTGTGCCTGATTTGACTGTAATTACTTAAAGTCTGATTGTTTCTTTATCTGCCTTTTTTGATAAATGATTGTTTTGTGTGAACTAATGTCTGTTTCTTGTTACAGGTTCAGTCGCCAGTGTGTTGTTGACAAGGACAAAAGGAATCAATGCAGATACTGTCGATTAAGAAAGTGTTTTCGAGCAGGAATGAAAAAAGAAGGTAATAGTAATAATAATGATGATGATAATTTCGATTATTGATGCAAAGGGATAACTGTGCAAACATTCTCATTAATCACAATAACCTGCTTAGTAAGTTATGATTTCCCTCAATCTATTAATGGAAAAACCTATCAAAGAGTTCCTAGTTAAAGAAGTTAGCCTAAGGATGCGCAGTTAGTAAGCGGAGGAAGTGGTGTTTATCTGTTCTGAAAATTGACACCATCCTCTCCATAGGAAAAATCCATGCAGAGATTAAAGACATGGATGTACTGTATACACACTTTTCATTTTTAGGAACACCTGGGTATCTTTACTTATCTCACAAGCATCAACTACAAATCTTTTTTATTTTATTTTTTTATGTATTCCTCTAAATGGACATTTCTGTTTCCTAAACACTGTTTTAGATACTGACTTCTGAATTGTGACCATAATTGAGAAGATAATCTATATCCTGAGAAACTCATAATCTATTCAATTATAGAAGTAATGTAGATATGGTATTCAGTGTATAGCAGTTTTACTGTTGCCTGTTAGGTTATCTTATTTTATCTCTTCTCAGTCTGACATGATTAGAGACCACTGTCCCAAACATCTGGCAGATTTAGCAGCTGCAAGACTTAATACCTGTATTTTGTTGTGTGTTTGTCATATGCAAAGAGCTATTTTCGACAAGTATATTACAAGCACACAAAAAAAGTTAAATCACATCACTGCAGAAGCATAAAATATACTAAGTCGCTATTTTTCTCTTAACTTAATTTAAAAATGTGGAAATTTTGTTAGCTTCTATTGAATTGTTAATATTAGTAGAATACTACAAAAGTAAAATTCACTACATTAAAGAAGCAATTTCTCCTTTCAAAACTAATTAGCTAGTGTCCTAAAAACTCCGTTAGGTAGTTCATAGGAATAATTATATAATTTATTAAAGTCTTTTTTACTTATTACCTGAAATCAAATCCTTGCCTTTATAAAATTGTAAACAAAAACAAGTTTGCATTTCCCCTTTGAGTCTGACAATTTATGAAATACCTTTAAAAATAGTGAACTTACATTTTCTCCTGTTCATAAAATGATGGTTTAAATTTACTAAATAGATTGGAAAGTAACTGTTGAGTTTAAAATTTTATGACTCTAACTCTTCAATAAATAATATAGCTTAATATCAATAGAAATGAAATGGAAACAAAACCAGGAATTTATGTAAAAATTACACATGCTTATGTATCATAAACCTATGCAGTGTTTTTATAAAGTTTGATAATCGGAAACAAACTTATAAAAACAGAAGAACATCTTTTTACTTCTATATATTTCTATATAACTGGAAATAACAAAATAAGCTACTAGTTGGTGTGATTTTTCAAAATAAAATATTAAATATTTGACTTACCCTAAAAATCTCTCTGTTTTTGAACAAATGCCTACTACTTTTTCTGCTAACTAAAGTTGGTAGACTTGAGTCTCTGTGACATTGATGTGGAAATTGGTGGTTTTCTTTGTTTGGAGACAAACCTTAATATTTTTGATATCATGATATTTTCCAACAGACCGGAGTAGAACGTTAACCTAGATAAGTGAGGGGCTCTCAGCCATGTCTTCGTGTCTTTGGTTAATGGAAGATCATTTTATGTTCTCATGTTTGAAATTTAACTTCGACATCCAATTTATTTAATTTTACACGAATACTTATGCAAATTTCTGGGGTAAAACTTCCCTTTTCTCTTGTTTAAAACTTTGGTTTTTCAATAGTTGTTTAGTACATGTGTACTCTTTCCTCTCTAAATCAAGGAAGCAAATCTACCTTTCTTTTGCCGTCATTTTTATATAATGTGAGGAGTGATTTCATCTTTCTGTAAAGCCAGTATTCAGGCTTCCATCTTCTAGGGATATATCTCAGATTATGCAATGATCTCTGAAGCTAACACCTGTAAACATTGCATTCTAAAGGGTCACAGGTTTATTTAAAACCATCTTAACTTGTAAAATTGACTTTCCAGTCTGGTAGTATTTTGTAGTTAGGATCTATGGCTCACATCTTTCAACAGTGACTATGGTTTTATCCTTGACATGGCCAACCCAGCAGGCAGCATTCTTTGTTTTGCTACCTTACTGTTTTATTAACTGTGAGAGAATAGAAAACCATCTTAACAGAAACAGAGCATGTCAAAACTGGGCGACTCAACTGTTCCCAGCATTTGTGTCATCACAAAGTCCGAGCCACCATATTTTATGAGCTCTTGAGACAAGCTTAGCTATTCCTATCTTTCAGTTGGGTTTCAAAGTGGTTCAAGAGGGGAATAATAAGAAAAAAAACCCCAGTTTTCATTTCTATATTTTGAAAGACTATATCTGAGCTTCCATAATTTTCCTCATTTCCATCTCTATACTGTTGCCTGTGTTAGAGATCTAATGAACAACTGTGGTTTTCTCTCTTAGCGGTGCAGAATGAACGCGACAGAATCAGTACGAGAAGAAGTACGTATGAGGGCAGCAACATCCCCTCCATAAACACTCTGGCACAAGCTGAAGTGAGGTCCCGCCAGGTACATACCACGCCCCAACATGGCCTCTGCAATAGAATCCAGTGTCTGTTAATACAGAGCGCTGGCATTGTGCTTACTGCTAAAGTTAACAGAGACAGGCTCAAAAGCATTCTTTTGAGAGCAGTAGGAGAATGGTTGACAGCTTGGAATTTTGGTTCTGAATATTTTTTTTTTTTAAATAAGACCCTATCTTTAAATGGAAAAAATGAAGTTAATCCAAAGTGTAAGAATTGTTTGGAAGCTTATTTATGAAGTCAAGTAAAAATATAACATAGCATGTTGTTTTAAAGTAAGAATATCAGGTGTGAAGTTAAAAGGATCAATCATGCATTTTTACACACTGAAGACAGTTCATTTTAGCATTGACTTTAATGGAAATGTTCAGGGTGTTTGTCTATGACAAGGCAAATTATGAAATAGCCAAGCAGTTAATCAAGTCCTCTAAGGAGGCAGAGAGTCTACTTTCGTTCTTGATTACACAGGAGTAATGTGATGAGGTTGACATCCCATTATCATCGCTATTACTGGGAGATTACTTGATGGTCCAATAAAACGTTTAGAGCATGGCTTGAGGGGAGCTGTGAAAGAACATCGGGGTTCACACGACAAAGGCACACATGCACACACACATGTAATACAAGAACCTATGGCTAAATTTGACTTTATAAAACTTTAATTAGTTAGAAAACATTGTAAAGTATCATTTTTATTTTCATAGTCAAGAATTTTACACAATTTTAGAATAATTTTCACTGTGTTACATATTTCACCATTGCCGAGTTTGTTTCTTAATTTTGGTTTGTTTCTTAATTTTAATCTTATGGCCTTCTAATTTTTTAGCTTCTTCTCTAAATGTTTTCCACCTTTTATCAATTTATCCACTAACTTTTTTCCATTAAAAACCAACAAATTAAAGATGGAGAACCTTAATGAAAATGATTTTTAACTAAAAATACAATTATAGTGTTTATTTCTTGTAGTAACTATCCATTTCATTATGTAGTCAGTTTGAACTACAAACCTCCTCCAAAAACTTAACCTCATTTACAGACTTGGTATTTAAAATAAAATTCTTCACTCTAAATGTGTATTTATACACTCATGTTTTCCATTTAGCTTTAAACCAATAAAGATTTTACTTCTCAAATCAAAAATGTCAAATACATATGAAATTACTATGATAAGGATAATTCTTCCTTCCATGCTATTTATGTTATATATTTATAGGAAATAGAGGAATTGTTGGCTATTCAGTGGCTTCAATTATAAATTCATATAATATTGTGTTAACATTAGATTTCAGCCCCAAGCCCCAGTGCCGGCACTGACATAAACATTAAGAAAATCGCAAGCATCAGTGATGTTTGTGAGTCCATGAAGCAACAGCTCTTAGTCTTGGTGGAATGGGCCAAATACATCCCTGCCTTCTGTGAACTGCCCTTGGACGACCAGGTATGACGTAGAGGAAATTATGACTTCCTTGAAGAGCGACTTTGATATTTGCCAAATTCTTGTGCTCTTTGATTTGATTTGTACCTGTAATGCATTTAACTATTAGACAGTAATTGAATTATTACTGGAAACCAATCACAAGGTCTTACCTGATCCTTTTACCTTTTTTACTCTGTCAAGAGACAGAAGTGTCGTTTGTCTGTTGTCTATTGTCAGGATCTAACAATTATGGACTGGCAAAGAGTTGATAAAGACACTCTTCTGCAGTTTTGGAGTTTAGGCACTTAAATTAGGAAGAAAGGTAAACAGGAAATCTACACTGTCATGACATTTTCTGATTATTAAAGGAGCAAATAGTTCGCAAACTAGAAGAAGCCAAGAGTGATCCGTGGTGTCTTGAGTTTCCTAAATGTACTGAATGAGATTATTCAGAAATCCTGACAACTCCTTGATAGAAACTAAAGAGAATATGTTGGTGTCTTTGTGGATCTTTCTATAATTAACATGTAAGGGTTTTTTTTTCTTCATGCTACCAATTTTATCCTGGCATTTATTGCACTGAAATATAGAGGTAGCAAAAAAATATCTGTAAATTCCATATCTGAAATCTACCAAGAAAAAACAAGTAAGGTAGAGTCTTCTTTACCTAACATATGCATTTTTAAACTTGGCATATTGATAATAAGAAATTTTAAATAATAATTTGAAACTTAGATTGTTTCATTAGTATTTGAAGATTCATTTGTATTTGACTCACTTTGAGCTGTTCTTCCTAAATGATATACACCTTTTTGTAGATGAAAATACTATTAAAATTTCCACTTCTTTCACATTGAAAGAATTAACCACCCTAAGAATTCAACACTGTATCCTCATAGCAGTGCTGTCACTGGCACAAGAAAACCATGCCAAATAAAAAAAAAAACAAAACAAAACAAGTATGATTATGTAAAAATTAAGGAAAAGGGAAATATGCATGCATCAGAAGGGAATAAAATCACTATAGGGATATAGTAATTATATTTCTAAGAAGGTACTTGGTGACAGGAAAACGTTCCATGAAAACTGAAATCACCCTTACAGTATTTTGCAACTCCCTTCCTGGAGTGAGTCACAGTTATTGACATGTCATAAAGATAGCTTGGCTCAGATGACTGTGCCACAGTGAATAATGCTAAATTGCTAAAACCTTCCAGTCTCACCCCAAGCAATATAAGTAGGGCTGTGTTATTTATCAGCTTTATATTTTTATTATCATTCGCCTTTAAAACCTGCTGACTTATATGTAAAGACAATGCTCGAAATATTGGGAAATCGGTGCTTGGCAACTATGTAAAGAGTCTTTGTTTACTTCACATTCATATTAACAGCATAACATTAGTGGTTATGGTTAGTGAATACTGGTTATGGTTAAAGCACTGAGGAGTAAACACTCTCTTTTTTTTTTTTTTTTAAGGAAAGGGAGGGAGAAAAAGGGAGGGAGGAGAGGAGGGGGAAAGGAGAGGGAGAGAGGAAAGGAGGGAAAGAGGGAGGGAAGGGAGAAGTGAGGGGGAGGAAAAAGAGAAGAAAAGGAGCAAGCAAGAGAGAGAGGGAGTCTAAACTCTCCAATGTAAGCTCAATTATGGCATTCCATTTAATTCTTTTATTTTTATTGGATCGTTTACTTACATTTCAAATGTTATCCCATTTCCAGTTTTCCCCCCAACCCTGGAAACTCCCTATCCCTTCCCCCCTCCCTGTTCCCTGCTATGCACCCACTCCCCTGCATTCCCCTACACTGGGGCATCGAGCCTTCACAGGACTAAGGGCTTCTCTTCCCATTGATGCCCGACAAGGCCATCCTCTGCTATGTATGTGGCTGGAGCCATGGGTCCTCCATGTGTACTCTGGTTGGTGGTTTAGTCCCTGGGAGCTCTGGAGGCTCTGGTTGATTGATACTGTTGTTCTTCCTATAGGGTTGCAGACCCCTTCAGCTCCTTCAGTCCTTTCTCTTACTCCTCCATTGGGGATCCTATGCTCAGTTCAATGGGTGGCTGCGAGCACCACTGCATTTAAATCTTTTAGGGGCTCTATGGTGTCGGTGTTATCTCTGTTTTACAGTTCCTGAAAGTGGACCCCGGTCCAGTTTCTTCCATCCATAAATTCACAAGATGACTATTCATTAGCAGACTACTGGTTCCAGTTGGGTTCTGAGGGGATCCTGCGGTAAAAGTGCAGATTGCTTCACTGGTATCATAAACTTTGTAGTCTGTTTGGGAGAGAGGAACAGTAAAATGAATATATACAAACTATGAGTCTGTTGACTAGGTAGAGGTAAGCTCAATGAAATTCCATGAAATGGAACATGGATGTGTGGGAGGATAAATGAGGGTGGGATGAAAAAACTTGATGATAGGAATCCGAGAAGACATCCTCCAAAGCAAGAATGACAGGGGCCAAAGACAAAGAGGAATACCTGAGCCTATGGGCACTGCTCAGAGGTTGTCAGGCAGGCTGTGAACGGTGAGTGAGTGAGATAAACCAGGGACAGAGCAGGCGGGAGGCAAAAGAAGTAATGTCTACTCACCTCATGTCACATGTAAGGCCACAAAAGAGGAACCTGGACTTGATTTTTAAGGACAGTCTGAAAGCACTGAGGTTTTGTAGCAGAGATGTGCTCTGTACATACGAGTGGCTTAATCAAAGATGCTCCAGTGCTGGGGAACTGACCGAGAAGCAAACATCACAGGCGGTTGTGCTCGAGTAGTCCAGGAAACCAGTGACAGGGTGGAAGCCACAGAGAAGGAAGGCAGTGGGTGGATTTGGTTTAACCCTTTAATGACCATCACCAGATCCCTGAGAAGTTAAAGAGCCCTCCGCATAGACTTCATATTGGATCCAAACAATCATATTCGGGTGCTGGTAGCATTTACTACTGAGCAGAAAACCTAGGAGAAGCACACATTTGGCATGCGCTATACTTGTCTTGATTTCTTCGGTTGTAAGTGATGAGGTCCAGCATTGGACTGAGTGCAAGCATGAAACTCGGTCCAGTGTTTACTGCTGCAAGTCAGATGCCCAATCAGATTTCCTTTTCCCCATAGAAGCCTGGGGTTTGCTCTGTTTATTTAATTTATTATTTGTAGGACATTTTGTTTGTACATATTTCACCATTTAATTCTAAGGACTAAATTTGGTATTTTACTTTTTATATGAAAGCAGATGAAATGCAAACCTATTAGTACATATGTAAGGTTAAATAGGGGATCAAGGGAGCAGGCACCACACTGAAGTATAAACTCAAGCTGCTCCCTTCTGTTTGGCTTAAAAACAAAAGCTCTGCTTTCCTCTGCTACCTCAAAAGCAAATAATTCTGATGTGCTACAGTAGAAACCTGGAAAGTCTAATCGTTATAAGTGTGCATGATTATTTTATGTCAGAACAAAACAAAACTTAAAGGGAGTCAGGGTTAAGAAACATTGCAATCAGACTTACCTTGTACTGTCTTTTAATTGTTATATTTTTTTATAATTGCTTGTTAACTTTGCAAACTTTCCTTAAGGTGGCCCTGTTGAGAGCTCATGCTGGAGAACACCTACTGCTCGGAGCTACAAAGAGATCCATGATGTATAAAGATATTTTGCTTTTGGGTAAGATTTTTTTTTTTTTAAAAGAAGAACTTACAAATATTTTATGTTTTTAATAGGTAAAATTTACTCAGCATGTACAAAGGATCCAGCTCTTAGGAAATGGTGCTATGATTTTCCAAAGTGTATGTTATTCATTTTCCTCCCTTAGCTCTAGTGTGTTATGGGTATTGTGTATGTGCATAGTTTGGTATAGTGTGTGTGTGTGTGTGTGTGTGCTGTAGTGTGGTGTTCATGTTTATAGTGGTGTGTATGTTTGTGTGTGTGTTATCTTTGGAAGTCATAGGACAGATTTCAGGAGTCAGTTCTCTCCTTCAAGTAAGTGTGTCCTAGAAATGGGAATCGGGTTCCCCTGCTTGTTTGCAAGCATCTTTACCCACTGAGCAATCTCGCTGGCCCTATTTTTCTTTGTTTTGTTTGAATGTAAGTTCAGAGTGATGTGATATGATAAGGGAAAAAACACTGAAATTTTAAAATGTAGTACAGACTTGGTTTCATAATCCTAATGTTGACTTCTGCCATTTATATGACCAAATAGAAGTACTTTCCTGCCCTTTCAGAAACTGCTTAGCAAGCGATTTTACACACTTTTCAAGAAACATATTTATTTCTTGTTCGTAAAATATTACAAAATGATTATATCAAAACTGGTGGCAATGCACGAGAAAATCTGGTAAGTAGAATTGTAAGCAGCAGCAAATGTAGAATATGGTTATAAGGGCAAACAGACACGAGAAGGGTCTTCGTTTTCACGAAGAATGGTCTCTCGGCTGGCTCTGTCCTGACTAACTCAAAAGATTAGGTGTGGAGCGATATTTTAGTTCCAAATGTAAACCAACAGGACGCACTATGAGTGTAGCTAATATTTGTTGACGGCTCTGCTCTAAGTGCATTGTGATAACATACACTCTCTTGCTTAATCACTGAAATAAAACCCCATCTCCCTGCTAATTCTACGGTGAAGAAATAGAAGAAGGGAATGTTTTGATCCTGATGCAAAGCCAGGCAGCCTATACTTGAAATTCTCAACCATAATGGGATCACAGAATGTGTCCTTGATTTCAGCTAAGCATCCCCATTGCACTTGTCCCCAGCACTGCAGATACTGTCCTCATTAGAAATCTCTTCCCAATGTACCCTGACAAACAATGCATCTAATTCCTCATTCTTGGTTGTTTTTTCAATAGTAGCTAGGGCAATTGTTTGACATGACAGGGTAACATGAAGTAAACTACATGCAATGACAGACATGTTAGCTTGTGTGGCTGTGATAATGATTTCTTTTTCTACTTATGAGTTTATACAAGCATCACATTTGTACACTTTACATACATATAATATTTTAGTCCTTCACATTATCAGGAAAGCTGATATGCAAGCTGGGAGAAAGGTTATCATTGCATAGATACTCTGACTCATAGTCAGTCACCTTGAAGATTCTTGTGCTAACTTTCCAGACCTTTGGCAGAATATCTGAAATAATCAACTTAAAAAAGGGTGAGGTGTTTTTGTGGATTCCAGTTTCAGAGGTGTCACTTGGCCTTGTTGCTTTGGGCCTGTGACAGAGCAGAACACCATGCTTGGCATGCTTGAAGTACTTGGGAGAGAACACTACTCATTTCAAGAAGAAAGAAGAGACACAGAATAAGGCTAGTCTCTATACATTCCCTCTCAAGAACTCTGTAGCCTTTAGGGCTACAGAGGTGGCTCAGTGGTTAAGAGTATTGACTCTTTCATCAGAGATTCAGGGTTTGATTCTCAGTAACCACATAGTAGCCCACAACCATCTGTAATTCCAGTTCTAGGAGACCTGGCACCCCTTTCTAGCTCCTGTGAGTACCAGGCATACATATCCTGCACAGAGAGACATGCATGCCAAACACCCATGCATATAAAATAAAATCAAATAGACCACACTTTCAATGACATAAGCCCCTCCCTCTGGGCCCCAGTTTTAAAAGGCTTCACCATTTCCTACTGATGTTGTATGTTGTAGTTTGTAGTTCACAAATTCAGTACATAGGCCTTTCGGGAATAGTCAAGATTCAAACAGTAATGATCACCTACAGTGGGGTAATTAAAAACATAATTGTTCCTATAACATCAGGAAATAGTAATCTAGATTTTAGAAATTACGGTGAACATTTACCATATTATAGCTCGAGAATGTCTAAAGTAGAAAAGTCTAGCAGAATTAGGTGGCCTGGCTCAATCAAGTTTCAGAACTCCCTTAAATTCAGTTCAATAAATTGTTCGAGCCACTTCTGTTTAAAGAAACCGAGTGTCTCAGTTAGGATTTCTATTTCTGCGATAAAACACTGACCAAGAGCAATCGGAGAAGGAAAGGTGCAATTTGCTTACACTTCCATATCACTGTTCATCACTGACGGAACACAGTCAGTGCGGGAACACAGCATGGCAGAAATCCGTAAGCAAAGTCCAGCCACGGAGGAGTGCTGTCTATGGCTTGTTTGTCATGGCTTGCTCAGCCTGTTTTCTTATAGAACCCAGGACCATATCATCTCAGGAGTAGCACCACCCATAGTGGGCTGGGTCTGCCCAGACCAATCACTAATTAAGAAAACGCCCGACAGGTGTGCCTACAGCCAGCTCTTACAGAGGCATTTTCTCAATCAAGGTTTCTTTTTTTTTTCAGGGGACTCGAGCTTGAGTCAAGTTGCTATAAAATCCAGGTGGCACACCTAGGCAAAGCAGGCTAGGAAGATAAATAATTAGCTAAAGTTTTTTTTATGACAGTTGTCAGGAATTAAATTCAAATCGCCTAGACTTATGTAAAGTCAGATGCTACAGAGCGCACCTATAGGCCCAGCACTTTCATCAGGAGAGGGCTGGCGGGGGGAGGGAGATTCCTTGGATGTGCAGGGCCCAACCAGCCTGGCATCCAGCATGAAACAGCACAGATATCTTGTGGGAAACAAGGCAGGGCAGCGGGTGAGGTTGTCCTCTGGCATCTATGCATATGCTGGGTCTCTTACAGGCCCAGAGGCATGGGTCCCTCCTCTCCCACCCCACCCCCACAAATAAAACAATAGAGAGATCCATGGGGCAACTCATGACGATACGAATGCTATTTTTCCCCCTCCTTAAGCTTATTTAAACTGCATCTGGTAGGTTTTACTCCAAAAGCACCAAGGCACGCTGGTTTTAATCCACTGTTAATAAGGAGGATTCTTTAGGATTTGTGTTAAGCTTGTTAATGAGTGAAGCACTAATAGAGGCTGACAGAGGAAGGCTAATCATTATCGGTCGATCCTCCCCTGTCAATAATTAGCCGGTTATGAGTCTGTACTATTTTTTCTTATCACCAGTGACTGAGGCTGTTAAAACGCATGTGGGCACATGACTGTTACTGATTCTCTGATGGCTCTGACATCCTAGCCTCCCTAACTTAGGGCTAAGGAAAGCTCTTGTACGTGACCCAGCCCCCTTCCGTAAGAGACCATTTTGAACACAGCTACACAGAAAGGCAAACGATGTTGCACAAACAGTCCCGCGGAGAAGGAGGCCTAACTCTTCTTTTTTTCTTTCAGGAAATCACTTCGTTATTCACCGCAACAGCTGCGAGGTTGAAGTCAGCCGTGTAGCCAATAGAGTTCTTGATGAGCTGGTTAGACCCTTCCAAGAGATCCAGATAGATGACAATGAGTACGCATGCTTGAAGGCCATTGTGTTTTTTGACCCAGGTTTGTTTTCAAAATTCAAAGTTAGTATCATGAAACTTAAACCCCGCCCCCCCTTTCTTTCATCTTAGAGCCTTTACTCTCACACTCTCGTCTGATGATGTCCTATGGGTACCTATGTTTCTTCCCTCATCAGATGCAAAGGGACTGAGTGACCCTGTGAAGATTAAGAACATGCGTTTCCAAGTGCAGATCAGTCTGGAGGACTACATAAATGACCGGCAGTATGACTCTCGCGGCAGGTTTGGAGAGCTGCTGTTGCTACTGCCAACACTGCAGAGCATCACCTGGCAGATGATCGAACAAATTCAGTTCGTTAAACTGTTCGGCATGGTCAAAATTGACAACCTCCTTCAGGAAATGCTGTTGGGTGGTGAGTGTAGCCGGAATTATTATTATTATTTTTTATTTTCATTTTTTTGCTTAGCCTTAAGGTGTACATTACGACAAGGTGCCCCTTGGTCCAGAATTATTTCAACTTTGAAGTTTCCATTCCTCCTTCCTTTCGGACTTCTAAGAGGGCACACAAAATCTAATTTGTTCCATTTAGAAAGTTTACATAGCCAACGGGAGACGACGATCCTGGACATATTCAAATGCCAGTTTATACTAGCCTTTGGCTTCCTGTGTGGGTACAGCCTCTTTGACTTCAACTCTCAGATCCTTCCATGGGTGCTAGACAGAATCTATTCCCTGCTTGTAGGGCAATGAGAAGTATAGTGGGTTTTGTTTCTTTGTTTTTGTCTTTTATCTCTAGCTTCTTCTTTTTTTTTTTGTTTTCTTTAAAGATTTTATTTATTATCATATGTAAGTACACTGTAGCTATCTTCAGCCGCACCAGAAGAGGGCGTCAGATCTCATTACGGATGGTTGTCAGCCACCATGTGGTAGCTGGGATTTGAACTCAGGACCTTTGGAAGAGCAGTCAGTGCTCTTAACCACTGAGCCATCTCACCAGCCCTATCTCTAGCTTCTTTAAAATTCTGAGAAGAGAAAAATTGCTGCATTGCCCATATATGAATCAAATGGCTTTAAAATGAACATTTTGCTACTAAAGGAGTTAATTGACATAAGCTGGTACAAGAAGAGGGAGACTGAAAGGGAGAGTGGGAGGGAGACACACTCCAGTGTTGCAATAAATGTCAGGAATAAGTTAAGGAATCGTTATTTTATGTTCTGATTTAGATTAAATTTACTTGTAAAATCACTGTATTTATTTTTAGTTTTCTGGTCCTTAATGTATTCCTAATGATATCTTTCTGAAACAGAAGTTACTCCTGTTATTAGGGGGATTCTGAATACTACAAGCTAGAGGTAAGTGATTCTTGGAACTTAGCAACAGTCAGAAAACTCAACGGTTCCAGGAAACAGCATACCAGGTCTATTATTAATACTCAGCATAATGACATAAGCATCCATCTCTCCAGTGCACCTTGAGAGCCCATGTTGTCTCTAACGTGAAAGTTGTTCTCTCCATTTGCTTTTGGATTTTCCAAATGTCCTTTGCAAATAGCCATATTGAAACTGTCACTGGACATGTGCATCGAGGTGACTCTACAGTGTCTGCAACTGTCACTAATGCATGCATCTCTGTGTCTTCTGTAGGTGCTGCCAACGATGGTAGCCATCTCCATCACCCGGTGCACCCGCATTTGTCTCAAGATCCACTAACTGGGCAAACTATACTTTTAGGCCCCATGTCCACACTGGTTCATACAGATCAGATTGGTAAGAATCTGGGGAAATTTCCTACTGTAACTAACATCTCTTATGTTTAATTATTTGGGGGAAAGTTGTAATTTAGGAAACAAATTGTTAGTTCCCAGGAACTGTAAACATTAGGTAGAATTTTCTCTGCTGTACTTAGCTGTGCAAAACTGAAATACTCTGTTACTTACTTACTCTTTCTTACATATGAATTTGCTTCTTAAACTGAATATATAAAAACTTAAAATTTTTCTTCTCTGTAACTCTGGGAGGAATAAAGCTACTGCTTTGATGTTGGTGTAGGGCTGTACAAATAGCCATAAAAAATGAAATCAAACCAATAAATTATAATAAACAACAGGATAGTTACAGTTTCTACTGACCTTTAAAATTGGTAAAATTTTAAGACACTTTTTACTATAGATTGGAAATGTGCAGATAAAATGAAAAAATAAACTTGGAGTACTGATTTAGGGAGTTCTAAGGGATCAGAAACAGTGAGAACTAACAAAATAGAGGAGAGCACTTTGCAACCTTTCTCACATTAGAAGGTGTCATTGCTCAGGAGGTGGTGAGACCTAGAGGGATGGGGCCAATCAGTGGGATCTACTGAAGCCTCATACAATAGACAACTTTACCCAGAGCCTCCTACAATTTATCCTCTGAGGGTCAATAAAAGGTTGCTTGAGCAAAGTTCTCATGAGTTCAAGCTGTATACCATCACAAGGACAAGCCACACATTGCAAAACATGTTTTTCCATAGCGGCATATAAGGGAAGGTTTAAATATTTAACAGAAAGCAATAATAAGTAATCAGGAGTAAATTGACTGCTATCAGCTATCCCTGGGTGGAACACAAAAAGGCATTCCAAGAACAATTCCAAATTTTGAAGAAAAGTTTTCTTTTCTTCTTCTCCTTCTCCTCCTCCTCCTCCTCCTCCTCCTCCTTCTTCCTTCTTTCTTCTTTCTTCTTTGGGTTTTTGAGACAGGGTTTCTCTGTATAGCCCTGGCTGTCCTGGAACTCACTCTGTAGACTAGGCTGACCTTGAACTCAGAAATCCACCTGCCTCTGCCTCCCAAGTGCTGGGATTAAAGGTGTGCGCCACCACTGCTCAGCTAGAAGAAAAGTTTTCTTAAAGTCTTCTCACAAGCACTCAGAATTCTCTGCCCAGGACACCACACCTGAATTGTGTTCCGACAGAGAGGGAGCATCTTCCCTGTATGATGGTCTGTTTCACCCCTTCAAAAGCTTGAATCAGTCTTCGAGGTTTGATCTTGGCCATGTTCAGTGTTTTGAAGTAGCTGTGGAGATTTATTTATTATTACTTTTTTCCGTTACTGAATTCACTTCTGTTTTTTAGAAATCAAGAGTATTTTCCCTCACTTGCATGGACAAACATTTCTCCCTAAGTTTCCAGAGCCAGGCTTATAGCTTTGAACACCAACACCACCTGCTGAGCTACTTCAGCTATGGTCCCATGTCAACTTGAATTTCACTTTCCAGCATGATAGCTTATTGTTTTGTCTTTTTTTTTTTTGTGTGTGTGTGTATGTGTTTTTTTTTTTAACTGCCTTTCATCTTTGTTGGTCCATTCTCCTTTCAATTCATTTTTTTGTAAATATTTATCTGACTTCATCAACTTGGGGGAATCAAAGAAGAAGACAACTATCCTGTGTCATCTGCCTGAACTAAAGAAAAGATGACAGTGATCTAGCACAGACAGAAGACACGTTGTGATCAGTGGCTCAACACAAAGCCATCAGTTATTAGGTAGTGGTTTCTAGACGAAAAGTTGAGAGTAAAGTGTGTTCATCCAGGTATTCACAGAGAATTGTAATTATCATGGTAACTGGAATTATAATCACATTGTTGTAGTGCATTTTAACTAAGCCATGGTAACTAAAATTCCTGCATATCGTAATTGTGCAAAATGAGGCTACTTATGAAAATGTATTGTAAGTCGTTGGTGACTATGGTAACTACACATTAGTGCAGATTTAACGCAGGTTCTACTTTTCTAAGCTACTCTGGGGATGGAAATTCTATTTGACAAGGAATGTAGAATTGATTAGTTAATGAATTGCATGTTATGCAATCTTCATTGCTCTGGTGGTACTAGAAAGAAGCTATTGAGGAGCAAAGACTTGTTTTGGTGCATGATTTCAGCTTCTTAGTTCTCGCTAACCCCCAATCTACACGGCAAATGCTAAGACAACATAATGGGCAGGGCTTTGTACAGTAGGACCTTTCATTTCACAGCAGTCAAGAAAAAAAGAACAAAAAGCAGTAATAGGTCAGGAACAAAGAACCTTCCAGAGATATCCCCCAGAGATCTATTTCCATGACTTAAGTTCCCACCACGCCCCAAATATCACCAGCTTGAGATGTGATCCCACACGTGGTCTGTGGGAAATGCTTCATATCCAAACCACAAAATACTTGTTATGAATTTGTACCTATTAATCCCAAATTTACCTTTGATCTGTTGCCTTTGAATAGTAAAATAGCTAACTTACTGTATTGGCTTTCATTATTGTGATATAGTTTTATGCATATCTGCATTGCCTATTGACTATACAGCAGGCTTTAATAACTGTTCATAATATTGGTGCACCAGGATGCTCCATGTAATTGCACAATTTTGGAGTTCCTTTAGACTTTCAGCCTATGTGTGGCTGAGAAAGCTGAAGTCATAGGATGGCCTGTTACCATTTGGCCCCTTGAGAGATGAGTATTGATGAACATTTGATTGAGGGTCAGAGATAAAAAAAAAAAATTGGCAGCAAAAATCTATACATTTTAGAACTGATATGTTGTATTTATTATACTTTCCATTAGCAAATACTAATTGAAAAAATAATGGATTTATGACTTTTAAATAGATGTAAAGATTTTAATTATATTAACGCATCTGTTGCTTATTCTCATCCTCTTGTAATGCTGTTTCATTTCATAAATTTTAGAGTACAGACAAAAGAGAAGCCCAGAATCGGGCCAGAAGTTGCAGAATTCTGTCCGGAAACTGGTTATTTATAAATTCAGAGGTTGAAATACATTAGCAGCACATTAGTCATTGTAGGCATCAAAGGTAGCATTTGATAACTTGACTGTTCATAGATTCCTTCACCTTTAAAACACTAGAGTTCAACGTTTAAGAATTGCACTATCCCAATTGCTATTCCTTTTCTCGGCTCAGAACAACATTTATGAGATTTACTTGTAAAGGAAAATTTAGATTTGCTTGTGCTTGCAAACTGTCTCTATTATATGCAAAGCAAGATGTTAAACACATCAACTAAAAAATTCAGGGGTCTCTTGGCCTTTAGGGAAGATCCCTAAATTTTTAAATCTACTGTAAATGTTGAGGAATAATTAGAGCAGTAAATTTCCATATTTCTATTCAACCAAGCTACATTAAAAATGTCATTTTGAAGTAACTGTTAATCCATATTTAGCAGTAATATAAAGTATTAACGGGTACCAGCCAAATGGAGATTGTCCTTGTTTTTATAGATATTCTTTAAAAACTGAAAAGTATATAAAATTTATAATGTAAGCAAATACTTTATGCTAGTTATATCAAATAATTTTTTTTTGTAAAATTAAAGAATATCTTGTTGACTGCTTTATAATATGGTAAAATTTCACAATAGAATACTTTCCTACATAATAAAGTATTCAAACTACTTTGAAAAAATTATTCAATTCAATTTTTTATATTCAATTACTTTCTATTCAGTCATGCAGGTTTGCTCCTCACATTGACGAGGGAAGACCAGGGCTGCTCAATTGCAATAGAATTGTGAAGCAAGAGACTAGCATGTTATAGATGCTCCAGACGGCAGCTTGGCTGTGAAAACTCTCATAAAGCTTACTTTTCATATCATCTAGTATTATGAAGTAGTAGAAAGCAAGCCAAGTACATTTTCATTTTATATTTATATTGACTGCAGAAGTTATGAAGATTGTTTCCTAATATTTGAGGGAAATCACCATGCCGTGAGTTCTCTTTACTACTTTCTTTCTCCGGCATGTGGAGAGCATAGTATTTTGCAAATGCTATCATGAATGGCAAGAAACAGAATAGAGTGTTTAACATGCCCATCGATCATTGTTTAGCTGTGTTTGGGAGGAAGGGTGAGAATGCCCCGCCATTACCATGTCAAAGGCCCGGTAATTCATTATACAAATCAATACTATACATGTGACCTTTTATCCAAAATGCAATAATGTAGGACTTCGTGTGGTGATGTGGAGTGACTGCTACTATCATATCCAATTATCTGCTTCCTTTGCAGCAACTCCAGAAACTCCACTCCCTTCCCCACCCCAAGGCTCTGGACAAGAACAGTACAAAATCACTGCGAACCAAGCTTCGGTCATTTCCCATCAACCCCTCTCCAAGCCAAAGCAGCCGTGAGATGGGGCTTCCTTCCAAATGGCACTGCGTAAATGTGAAACCCGTTGGTCTTCGGATGTCTCAGGATGATACTTTTGTCTAGTTTAGGCATGGCTTATTCACGGTGCTGTTGTAAGATGGTATTCTATTTTCTTATTTGTAAACGTATTTTGTTTATTGTTGCTGTGAAGGAAAGCTTTCAAACGCAACCTATGTATATTTGTCTTTGAAGCTGTTATCTACTGTATTGTTTCCAGTTGTCCCCGCACTGTGCCTCAACCACTTATATATGACTTCCATTTTTCCATAATATTAATTTAAATCTGTAAATATTTGCTTGTTATGATCTGATGCAGAACTAAGTGTTCTTTTTTGTTAGATAAGAGATGCTAGTAAATATAAAAATCAATCAAGTTTTTTTTTTTTTAATAAAAACAAATTGTAAGCTTGAAGATTACAAAAGGATAAGCAGTGGCTGTGGAACAGAATATTTCTCTGATGGAGAATACATCAGAGCCTGCCGTGGCCGGCAAGAAACGTGCCTATGTTAAATTAAGAGAATCCGCCACATTGTAAAGATGGCAGGATGTTTTCTGCAATGTGACTGCATTTCAAAAGGTCTGCTAAAGGAAAGCATGCTGCTTCTTTTAAGTTAGCGTATAAGCCAAAGGAAAACAGAGAAATATGAAACCATACTTCAGCCAGAAGTGACATTCACTTCTTACTCTCGGGAAATCCAGAAAGACACCCATTCATTGGAACTTAGCATGTCCCCATACCCAGCTTCTTAGGAAGTCGAGGGAGATGTTCTAGAGGAACATGTGTAAGTTAAAAATATGCAAGTATGGGAGAAAGGATGTTGGGGATCAAGCCATTGATTACATTTGTTCAACTCAGTTCCGGTTGGCTTTAATGTGAATGTGTCACCAAAGAATACATGAAATTATTATGGTATGCTTTTGAAAACACACAATGGCTGATGATGGAATATTATCTGTCACGCTACTCATAAATGTAAGTAACAAGTGCAAAATTGTTGGCAGCATTTGCAGTGAGGAGGAGACCAGTTTTGTACCTTTTACAGTGCTCATATCTTCCCCTAAAATACTAAAGAAGATAAAATGTACACTAGATTTATTTTGATGATTTAGGAATTTTCACAACATAGAAATTTGCTAAACATCTAATTCTAGATTGAGAAGTAGCCTCAACTACTTGAGATAACCCACAGCTGGGATTTATTTTAAAAGCACTAAAAATCAACAATGTGTATCAGTGTATTCTCTCTCTCTCTCTCTCTCTGTCTGTCTGTCTCCATCCCCCCCCTCCCTCTCCCCCTCTCTTTTTGTGTGTGTGCATGTGTGTGTGTCTCTGTCTCTGTTTCTCTCTCTCTATTTTTGCTTCTCTTGTTTCGTTCTCCCCTTATGTTTATTAAAGTGGTAACATATGGTTGAATATACAGCTATAAAGGCTTATATAACATATATCAAGAGAAAAAGTAACTGAACCTGTAGGATTTTAGATTAAAAGTCTCAATGGATCTTCACAGTTCTTCGGATTGTGAGTCATACCCCCTACCTACCTAAAAGTACAGAGATCATTTTAGTATTAAGTATCTTGGCTCTAAAAATGAAATAATGTGAGAGTTATCAGTGATTTCACAGCATCAGTTGTATTTACTCAAATACTATTATCCTCATAAACCTAAAATATAACATTGATGGAGGAGTTGGAAATAGAAAGAGATTCTTTTTTATTTATTTTTATGTTTTTACTTTTTTGTTTTGTTTTGTTTTTCGAGACAGGGTTTCTCTGTGTAGCCCTGGCTGTCCTGGAACTCACTTTGTAGACCAGGCTGGCCTCTAACTCAGAAATCCGCCTGCCCTGCCTCCCAAGTGCTGGGATTAAAGGTGTGTGCCACCACTGCCCAGCAAGAGAGATTCTTAATTCTGAATATTTTGAAACTTTATTCTTGTTTCATGAAATAAGCAAGTTAGTTACTAAATTTCATGAACAGAAATATTATCTGTAGGCTTTTGTTTACTTGTCTATTGTTAATTTTTTCTAAAAGACAAAAATGGTCTATTTGGGACTGTATATTTTATATATGGTATATAATACCAAAACAAAATACAGTAAACCGTGAAGAGTAAACAACAGCAATTTGTTTCTCATGGCTGTCCATGTTGGGAAGCCCAAGATAAAGAATTACCTGGTGCTCTGATTCATAGATAGTGATTTGTGAGTCAGCTCTCAGAGGACCTCTTTATGAGAACAGGATTGTCACTCATGTAGTCTCTAGCCTCAGTCCCTCCTCATCTTCTAGTTTTCCCACCTTTGCATATCATCATATGTGTGACTGCATCTCAACATAAATGAGGAGGCATATGTACATTCAAGCCACGGCAAATAATTTTAAAATGCAAAAAATTTATTTTTGATAAATAATGTATCCACAATGATTTACTAAACATATGTTTTAGAAACTATTACTAATAATTCTCTTTGAAAAACCATAGTCAGGGAATTTGCAATATAGCATTTTTGTATACCGAACTTCCAGAAATGGTGGACAAAGAAGAACTGATGTTTTCAGCATGCTATCAAGATATTGTTTAAAAAAGTTATTGCTTTTATATAATACATTTCAGGTGATAGATGTGAGTAATTTATTATAAAATAACAATTCTTTTATAAATCCAAAATTATTTTTATAAATTTATTTGTTGAAAATCAGAAATGAATTGTTTTTTAGATGTTGAATTATGGTTAGATTAAAATATTTCTAAACTGTGACACCCGTTTTACTGAACTTTTTAAATAAAAACAGAAAAATAAGCTGAAATGGGATGGATGGATGTTTCATTAGTATTTAAAACTGGTTTGAGAATTTTAGAAGTACATTATTATTCATATCGCCATTGCGTTTTATTGATATGGACGGTCATTAGACACTACTCATAGGAGGCAAAAATGTTTAGTTTTTAGCATATCTCCGAGTAATCCTAGGCTTGGACTCTGCTACGAAGTATAATTCTCATACATACCTCTATTTTATAGCAATGTTTGCCTTTTGATTTGGTACTAGTAATTGCCATGTATGATCTAAGATGGCTTAAATGTCCTGTGCACACATCTCAGTATCTAAATTGCTAACCTAGTATATTAGATATACTATTTTCTATTTTCTGTGATAAATCACAAAATCCAAGGCTATTTATAGTAATGAGTGATTCTTTTTTTTTTTTGGACTTATGAAAGTGTTCATCGCCATGATGGTGGAGAAGCAGCAGGCATAGTGGCAGGCATGGCCCCTGAAGTAATGTAAGGGTCTGTGATTCACCAAAAAATGACACCCTGGACCCAACTAGTATGTAAACACAAAGAGTGTTTTATTCTGCAGAAGTCCAGCATGCTGGGGTCTCCCATGACCAAGAGAGAGAGACTACCAAGTGAGCTCAAAGACTTCTTTTAAAGCACACTGGACTTCCAGGCTAGATGATCTTTATCTTCCTCTATCTCTAGGCATTCCAGAACCATTATAGGTGCACGAAGGCTGGAGCCTGGGTTTTTTTTTTTTTTCTGTTAGTAATTGACTAGTCTGAGCTTGCTTGGACTTGTCCAGTTCTTAGGCCTAGTCTCCTTAACTGCAAATTTGAAGCCTGCCATGGAATTAGCCTAGCTTTCTCATTACCCACTTTCAGTAATGGGCCATCTCAAATCCTTGAGATGTTTCTGAGGCCCCTACACTAGCCGCTCCAGCCAGCCCTATGTCAAGGAGAGAACCTCCTAACACAGTGGAAATGACCACCCTTTTAACTTAATTATTTGGAAGGGTTAGCTGTTTGAAGACCCAGAGTAATACATCATTCTAGGTACAAGCTGTAATAAAACACACAAGTCCTCAGTCATATGTACAACAGGAACATAAATGCATGCAGTAAGCCCTGAGGTCCAAGCCCACCAAGCGTTCTCTGGGGGGCAGTATGTATCTTGCAACAGTAAGGGTTATAGTGTGGTTGTAGAGGTAGGAATAGACTATGAGCACCTTACAGAGTTCCTGTCCAGTAACCAACAGTTCTGCGTTAAGTCCTGAGGAGAGGAGTTAAGAACCTGCAGTCTAACAGTCCTTCTTGCCAGCCACTGTGAACTTAATGACAAGGTTGTTGCATTGCCCCCTGGTGGGTACCCAGATAGTAAGGAGGCTAGTGGCTGGTGCAGAAAAGTGTAAGCATCAAGCAAACAGGTTCAAGGGTACTGGAGTTGTAGTGTCAACTTAGAAATCTAGCCTTACACAAGGTGCTACAAGGTACATCTTGACCCAAGGAAGTTAACGACACCCAAGGACCCAAGAAACCCCAAAGTATAAATAACTCCAGCCCAGTAAAACACACACACACACACACACACACACACACACACACACACAGACACACACACAGACACAAACACACACACACACACACACACACACACACACACAGACATACACACCTCATAACAAAAATAAAGGAACCAACAAACATTGACCCTGGATAAATCTCTTCATCAGTGCTCTCAAACTTCCAATAAAAAAGATACAGACTAACAGAATGAATGAGAAAACATTCATTCAGGAATCATTTACTGATGCATCTAATCAAAATAGCTTAATCTCAAGGATAGATATCACCTAAGGGTAAAAATGATGGCAAAAAAATGTTCCAATCAAATGGACCAAAGCAAATTGGTATAGCCATTTTTATATCTGACAAAATAGACTTTAAGGAAAATTAACAGAAAAGATAGGCAAGAACATCATAAACTCATCACAGGGTAAATCCATCAACATCTCAATCCTAAACATCTATACACTAAATACAAGGGAACCCAAGTTCATAAAACAAACAAACAAACATTGTTACGGCTTCAATCACATATTGACCCCCACTTAGTGGTATGTGAGGCTTCAGCTCTTTCCAATAGACAGGTCATTCAGATAAAAATCAAACAGAAAAATGCTGAAAAATGCTGAAACTAATTGACATTATAAGCCAACTGGTCATAAAAGACTTTTATAGAATATTTCACCCAAATAGAAAAGAATATATATATCTTCTTCTCAGCACCTCACAGAAGTATCTAAGATTGAATACATAGTTGAATATAAAGCAAGACTTAACAGATTCAAGAAAATTGAAATAACACCATGGATCCTATGTAGCCAACAGGGATGCTTGGATCCTATCTAACCAACAACTCCACCACTGGGGTCCCTATGCTCAGTCACATGGTTGGCTGCAAGCATTTTTATCTGTCTTGGTTAGGTTCTGGCAGAGCCTCTCAGGGGACAGCTAAACCAGGCTCCTGTCAGCAAGTGCTTCTTGGTATGAGCCATAGTATTGGGGTTCACATGAAAGTTTCAGTACACATGAAAAATATCTGGAACAAAAAGGAAAAAAATTACACCTCAGACAGTGAAGATACAATAGAAGAAAAGGATATATATTAGTTAAAGAAAATAAAATATTAAATCTAAAAAAATTCTTGACACAAAACATCCTGGAAATCTGGAACACTGAAGAGATCAAACCTAAGAATAATAGGAATAGAAGAAGAATCCCACTCAAAACGCTAGGATTTTTTTCAACAAAATCATAGAAGAAAAATTTCCTAACCTAAATAAGGAGATGCCTATAAAAGTAAAAGAAGCTTACCAAATACCAAATGGATTGCACCATAAAAGAAAGCCCCTTTACTGAATACTAAAAGCACTAAACATGCAGAACAAAGAAAAGACATTAATAGCTGGAAGAGAAAATGGCCAAGTAACATATAAGGGCAGATCTACTAGAATTATAGCTAGCTTCTCAGTAGAAAGTCTAAATACACACACACACACACACACACACACACACACACACACACAGACACACACACACAGACACACACACACAGACACCCACACAGAAACACACACACACACACACACACACACACACACACACACACACTCGCATACCTTCAACAACTACAATCAAAATTAGGACCTAACAGTCATTTGTCTTTGATATCTTTCGATATAAATGGGATCAATTCCTCAAGACACAGAAGGCAAGAAATAATTGAAGTCAGGCTCCATCTGACCACAAAGACACGTGCTCAACTACATTTATAGAAGATTTATTCATAACAGCCAGAAACTGGAAACAACCTAGATGCCCAACAACTCAAGAATGGATAAAGATGTTGTATATTTAGAAAAGGGAACTTTACTGAGCTGCTAAAAAAATGACATCATGAAAATTTCAGGCAAATGGATAGAATTAGAGAAACAAGCAAACATAAAACAAAACAGAAAACATCCTGAGTAAAGTAACTCAGACCCACAAAGATAGACATGGTATGTACTCACTCATAAATGGATACTTAGATGTTCAGTTGTTAACAGTTGTTAGATGTTTAGATGTTATCACTTGATAATCATACTAAAATTAACAGACACAGAAAGGCTAAGTAAGAAGATGAGCTATATAAGTAGACTGTGGGGTGGGTAGAAATGGCAACAAGAAGAATCAGGCAGGGATGAAGAATAAAGGGAGACAATATGGTGAGACACAACTGGAGCTGAAGGTCATCTGGGGGCAATGTGAGTATCTAGTACAGGAGAAACTCCAAGGATTCCACAATGGTGACCCTAACAAGGAATTCTAGTAAGGAAGGATTCGGAATTTGAACTGGCCATCTTCTGTAAGCAGACAAGGCCTTCAGTGGTGGAACTGGGACACCAACACAGCCACAAGACCTTTGACCTATAAAGACTTTCTGGAGCAATGGAAGAACAGAAGAAGAAGAAGAAGAAGAAGAAGAAGAAGAAGAAGAAGAAGAAGAAGAAGAAGAAGAAGAAGAAGAAGAAGAAGAAAGGGAGGAAGAGGAGTAGGAGGAGGAAGAGGAGGAAGGAGAATAATAATAATAATAATAATGATAATAATAATAATAATAATAATAAGAAGAAGAAGAAGAAGAAGAAGAAGAAGAAGGGGAGAAGGAGGAGGAAGAAGAGGAGGAAGAAGAAGAAGAAGAAGAAGAAGAAGAAGAAGAAGGAGGAGGAGGAGGAGGAGGAGGAGGAGGAGGAGGAGGAAGAGAAGGAGGAGAAGAAGAAGAATTGAAAGTGCCAAGGGGTGAAGGATACCAAGAGAACGCAGCTTACAGACGTTAACTATGCAGGGCTCCTAGGAGTGCACAGAAACTGAAGTAGCAATCACGGAGCCTATATGTGTCTGTGCTAGGTCCTCTACGTATGTAACAGTTTTAGCTTTGAAGTTTTGTGAGATTTCTCACAGTGAGAGTGGGGGTATCTCAGACATTCTTTTGCCTGCTCTTGGAATTGTTCTTCTTCTACTGGATTGCCTTGACAAGCATTGGTATGAGGATTTGTGCTCATTGTGTCTTGCTATGCAGTGTTTAGTGGATGTCCCTGGGCAGATTGCTTCTTTCTGAAGAGAAATGGAGGAAAGGTGGACCTGGGAGAAAGGAGATGTGTGTGTGTGTGTGGGGAGGGGTGTAGGGGAAACTGGGATGAGTGGAGGGAGGAGAAACTGTGGCCTGAATGTGTTGAAAACAATTATTAATGAATTAAAAAATTTAACTCACAAAACCCAGTAGCCTTTCTGTGGAAACATATGCACACAGACACACACACACACACACACACACACACAAATCCAACCAACCAACCAACCAATCAACCAACCAACCAACCAAACAATCAAACAACCAAACAACCAAACGAAACAAGATAGCTAAAACGATTCTGCCTAATATAAGAACTGTAGGATGTATCACTATCTCTGAATTCAAGTTGTACTATGAAAAGTAGTCATTAAAGTATTGTCACAAAAACTGACACATTGAAATGAATTGAAGACACAGATATAAAGCTATACACCCATGAATACCTGATGTTTGATAGGGAAGCCACTGGAAAAAAGACAGCAACTTCAACAAATGGTGCCTTTCAAATATAATGGCTGTATGTTGAAGAATCAGAATAGAGCCATATTTATCAAACTCAAGAAAACTGCATAAAATTGCAATAATTACATTGTAATATATACTGAGACTGACAGAAGGGAAAGTGGAAAATAGTCTTGAAATCATTGGCAGAAAAAGAACTCTCTGAACAGAATGCTGTTAGCACAGGTCCTAAGATCAACAATTAATAAATGGGATCTCATGAAGCTGAAAAGCTCTTTTAAAGCAATGGGTACCTTCATTCAGACAAAGTAGCAGCTTATGGAATAGGAAAAGGTTCTTTACCAAATATGCATCTAATAGAAGGCTAATATTCAAAATATATAAAGAACTCAAAAAACTAGATATCAAGAAAACAAATAACTTAAAAATGGGGCACAGACTTAAACAGAGAATTCTCAGAAGAGGAAACTCAAATGACTGAAAACAGAAAGAAATATTCAATATCCTTAGTCATCACAGAGATACAAATCAAAATGTCTTTGAGATTTCATCTTATACCTGTCAGAATGATTAAGGTCAATGAAACATGATAGTTTATGCTAGAGATGATGTCGAGTAAGGCAGTCATTCATTTATCCATTGCTGGTGGGACTGCAAATTTGGAGTCACTGTATAATCAGTGTGGTTGCTTCTCAGGAAGATGAGACTCTATCTACTTCAATATCCAGCTATATCAATCCTAGTCATATTCAAATGATACATCATTCTACTACAGAAACACTCGCTCAACCATCTATATTGCTGTTTTATTCATAATAACAGAAATTGCAAAAAGCCTAGGTGTGTATTTACATAATGGAGTCTTACTAAACTGTTAAGAAATGACATCATGAAATTATCAGGCACATGCATGCAACTAGAAAAAAAATCATCCTGAATGAGGTAACTCAGATACAGAATACACAAAACATATACACACACACACAAAGAATACAGCTGTTATACAAAATTTTAAAATGGAATTAACACTAAAAATATTCAACTTCTCCACAAGTATAACACTGTCAACAGTCAATAACTATGTGACATTTTATTTTTCTCATAGGCATTTTCAAATCAAGTTAATCTTAAAATTTTCATTGAAAAATATAAACAAAATTTGATAAGTTAAATTATTTGATTTTTTCATTATAAATCGTTATTGCCCTTTTACTATCTAGAAACTTGTTTAGATAAAAATGAATAGTTAACCAACTGGTAAGATTTGGGGATGACAAAGAGGGTGGCATTTTCTTAAAGAAATATCAATCTTTTCCTAGAGCTCTATTGCTTTTTCCAGAGAGGAAATTTTGTTATTGCAATGGTGTGAGTCTAACTGAGGCATTAAAGGAAGACTCTAAAATGCCTGTCACAGTATTATAGGACATACCAAGTAAGATTTCAGAAGCATAAGATTCCTTGTTATTGAAGGTCTTCAGAATTGACTCTGTATTTCTCTACAGCAAACAGAAAGCAACCATACAATAAATAAAAAAATAAAATAATAATAATAAATAATAAAATAAATAAATAAAAAAGGAAAAATATCACCCTTTAAGCATAATTAATACTTCACAAATATTCATTTTATGCATGTTGGGGGCAAGAAATAAATTAGGGAGGTATACTCAGGAGCACAAAGTCTTTTTTTTATTGTTTTAAGTTTTAAATCTAGTAAGAAAGTGTTACCGGCTATTAATACTTTTTAAGACAGAATGTGATATGCATGAGAATTCCTTGGGCCACAAAGTTTAAGAATTTAGTCAGCCTAGACTCAATACAGGTTCTGGTGTTGAGAAGTTATACAATTATTTGTCATTTTTTTTTCTGAATCTTAACTTCCAAATTAAAACAAAAGAATATTTATGCTACTCATACAAGTTCCATTATAATTAGAATAAACTGAAGTTTAATAAGCACTCCGAAATGACGTTTGAAATGCTTAGTAGTGGTGTGAACGACAGGACATGAAAGACAAAGGACAAGGATAGAACCTTTATTTAAAAAATGATCTACTTAATCAAGTATTGATCAAAACTGAAAAACATAGAAGGAATCCCTAAACATATTACATATATTTTTCATATGTGGCTGAGTATAACAATATTATTTGTATACACTGGTGAAGCATTGCAATCTTTGCATCATCTCCCCGAAGAACTGTGGGCCAGCGGCTTATAAACATGACTATGAACACGGTAACTACCGGAGTATGAAATGAAAAACAAATACTTCTACCCTGTAAAGGATAAATAATTTTAAAGTGGTGTGTAATATCTACTTCCATTCATTTTTTATTAAATAACAAATCTTGGCTAAGGAGGAAATCAAGATCAAGGAATTGGTTACTCCCTGTCCAGAGGTGGTAGTGTAGCAGAAACCTGTAGCTAGAAAGAACCTCAGACAAAACCAGTTGGCTACGTGCGTGTTGATGCTTAAAGTCTCGGTGACATAATTTGTATTCTTGCCACGCCAAACTCCATTGTAATTGTCTGAATACCATACACAAGCCTATCTCAATTTCTATAGGTTGAGATTTCTCTGAAGTTACAGATCACTCAGAATATTCATAAGCCACAGATTTTGAGGTCTGGCTGAGGATTCGCAGTATTTTGTTGGGACCAAGACTGTGGTCTGCCAAATTCCAGGTATTCCCTAATGAAACCTTTTATTTATTTATTTATTTATTGGATATTTTCTTTATTTATATTTCAAATGTTATCCCCTTTCACGGTTTCCCTCCCTCCCGGAAACACCCTATCACATCCTCCCTCCGGCTGCTTCTGTAAGGGTGTTCCTCCACCCAACCACCCACTCCCACCTCCCCACCCTCGATTCACCTATACTGGGCCATCTATCAAGCCTTCATAGGACCAAGAACCTCTCCTTCCATTGGTGCACGACAAGGCCATACTCTGCTACATATGCAGCTGGAGCCATGTGTACTCCTTTGTTGATGGCTTAGTCCCTGGTTCTGGGGGTCTGGTTGGTTGATGTTGTTCTTCCTGTGGGGTTGCAAACCTCTTCAACTCCTTCAGTCCCTTCTCTAATTCCTCTATTAGGGACCCCACGTTCAGTCCAATAGAAATTCCATATTTAAATAAGCTGTCCTTGGAAATATTCTTACAAAACTACAAAAAAATTTCTTCCTTACATGCATTCCAATGGCTAAAAGTCAACGAAATTTTTGTTGCAGTGAATATAATTGTGCAGATATTAATTTAAAGTACATGTTTATAATATTAAATTTTTAATAATATTATTTTTAGTAATAATTTTTATTAAAATTTTAATAATGTAATTTTTATAATCCTTTAAAATATATTATTAAATTTATACTATTTTAGATTCTTATTATATTTTGAAAATAAAACATGTTTTTCTTTATTTGGTTCAGAAAAGCAAGCCTGTGGAATTGAACTAAAATGCTATGAGTGAAGAAGGGAAAGTGCTCTATTAAAAATTTGGATTAGTGTGTCACAACAAAACATAAATGATCTTGGGCCATTTAAGATTGCTTTGTTACTCTCATCATACAATGCTGATGATGTCATGTTATACCAAGGCCCTCATGATGTATGAAAGGAAATGTGCCAGCATCTTACGATGCCCAAAACCAAGTTCTCAGCACAAAGGAGACTTATTTTGTCCTTTGTGGGCAAGGAAACAAGAGTCAAAGACAGACAGGATTCTGAGGAGTTCTGACACAACCAGGATCACAGTAAGGACAGGCTCCAGTCAGATTTAGCAAGGGCAGGTAGCACTAGAGTTAACCAGATGCCGGGGGGGGGGGCAAGTGTAAGAAAATAAACAACACAAACCAAGGTTACTTGCCATCATCAGAACCCAATTCTCCCACTATAGCAAGTCCTGGACACGCCATCACACCAGAAACACAAGATTCAGATCTAAAATCACTTATCATGATGATGATACAGGACCTTAAGAAAGACGTAAATAGCACCCTCAAAGAAATACAGGGGAAAACAGGTAAACAGCTAGAAGCTCTTAAAGAGGAAACACAAAAATCACTTAAAGAACTACAGGAAAACAC
>NW_022196899.1:280769-283644 GCF_008632895.1 Mastomys coucha
ATTGTTATAATATTTTATAAATTTTAAGGAATATGACAAAAAAGATATTGTAGGTATTGAAGGGGAGGGTCTCTGGGAAGAACAGTGGTACAAAAGGGAAACAAGAATGTGATTCAATTATATTTAATTGAAATGTTTTTAAATGTTAACAAATTCAGATAAATTGAAATCATATTTAACTTTTCTCATCATAATGCAATAAAAGTTTTTAAAAAGAAAAAAACCCTGATTAGCAATATTAACATTTGGTTGCCACACAACCTAGATCATTATCTTCTTCCCACCCCTGCACTATTTTGCCCGCGGCCACTGTATGAAATAGGATTTGAGAGGTTGGCACATCTAAAGGTAGGAAGAAGAGGAATAAGAAAAAGATAACTGGAGTTAGGAGCTTAGCATGAGATTTGATTAGACTATCACAGAAATATTATGAGAATGACTTATGCTCAGAACAACAAAAAGTTGACACAAAGCTGTTTTCCTTTCCACCTCGCTGTTTATTTTATGTGTTCGTTTTTGCACATGCAAATATGTAAAATACCAACCATGTGAAGGTGCTGCCGTTTAAATGTACAGAGAGGTAATAATAAATATTTAAGAAAGTTATAGTTGCTGAAATTCAACTTCCCATTTTTTTTTTAAAATTAAGTTTTGTTTTAAAACTTAGTATGTAAGGCCTTATGGACTATTATGAATTTTCAAGCCAAGTGTACCCCTTGAGGCTCTGTTCCCTGTTCGCCTCTCCTATACCCTCCTCGCTGCTCTGTTGCTTCTATCCTAGGTCTGGTATCCGCTTTTAACTTTTTATTCTTATAGTACTTTTCATTTTCACCTTTTTAAAATTAGATGTACTTGAGAGGAAATCCTACTTGCATACTGACTGTTTTTCTACAATAACCTCCTTTTAATCTGAGAGAAAGCAAAGTTCCAGACAGGAAATTTGTCCTAACTTGTCTTGTTGGCTTTTACAAGATGAGACAGAGCATGATCCTGGGAAGGGTGTAATTGGTGATTGTTGTCTGAACTCAGTTATCATCACTGTTACACAGATCAGGCTGAGGTGTCAAAATCAGGTTAACAAATGATTTTATGCTAGAAGTGTGAACTAACAGCAAACACATAAAACTGAGGGTCAGAATGCCTTTGGCTTCGCTGCTGTGGATATAATTATAGCAACTCTCTTTCTTACAATGAGTTTATGTTATACATTCCGGAAAATGTACTTCTAGAACTTTAAATTCTTATTTTTCAAGCAAATGTATGAGTGTATTCACTGAAACCTTCTTTGCTTTATTTATTTTATGTCTAGATTTTCTGTAGTCTGGAAATGAGTTGAATTAAACAGATCATTAATAATTGTTAACTGTAATGGATTTATAATTTTTAAGGTAATGTGAGCAACTAATAATATGCCTTGAATGTGAAATATGTCAAGAGCATATAAAACAAAATTGCTAGTGTGTCACTTATTAAGGAAAAACATTATGTTCAAATAAAGTTCATTATTTAGAAAGCTACTTTGTCCTATTACTATAAGCTGAGAGGCCATTTTGCCATATTCCCAATTTATTTGGAGAAAATATTTAGATGTGAGATAAAATAAAATCACCATCTCCTTTTTATTTGTGATTGTAGCAGAAACTCTCCAAAAAATTGATCATTTTAGGCCAACTGCTAATCACACCCAAGTATAATACCCACTTGGTTAAGACTTTAACAATCGCTGACCAGACATTACTCTGCATGGCTCATGCAACCCTTCCATTTTACAAACACACTTTTCTTACTAATGGAATAGCTTGACAATTCTCAGAAACCCAAAGCACTTGAGTGAAAATTCAATAAGTAACTTAAGAATACAAATGGTAACCAGGCCTTGGGGAAACTGCAGAATTGAAACACAACTTTTTTTTTCCTGACAGTTTGTAGTGTAGCTCTGGTGGTCTGTTTCAAAATCTGTCAAAGAAAATGATAACTGGAGTTAGTAGTTTAGTTTGATTCTTGAACCAAATAATCAGACAGGCTGTCTGGCCTTACTGCCTTTGGCCCTCAAGAAAAAAAAATTTGAGTTTGAAAAGCAGAAACCCTAAAACCATCAGATTTCTGCTTTATCCTGGTAGAATCGTTTCCTAAGTTTCATGCTATGAACATACAGTCAGGGAAAACAGATAATGAAGGCATTTTTCCTGATGTCAACTAGACTCTTCAGCAAACACACAGCCAACAAAATGCTCTTTAATAATTATGTAATCTGAAGTGGTGGGTATCATCAGCTTCCATTTACCTCAATGGTGACTTTAATCTCATTTTCTCTTAGTATGTGTGTGTGTGTGTGTGTGTGTGTGTGTGTATTTGTCAAAAATTTATTTCCTTATGATACTATAGTTGTTTCTCTAGTAATTTTTCACAATGTTAGAGCAATTGTTTACCATCTAATAATTAACATGTGACTTCTTTCATAGATTCACTCTCTTGGCTCACTATGTATTTCAACTCCAGAGTTGTCTTCTGCTCTGAAATTTCCAACTTTACTTTGCCTTAGCATTAGTGTCACAATATATATATATATATGTATATATATGTATATATACATATATATATTGTGTATATATATGTACATATATACATATATATAATGTGTATATATATACATATATATAGTGACACTATATATATTGTGTAAATATGTGTATGTATATATTTATGTACACACACATATATATGTATATATATATTTAGTTTTTTATTGTTTCTTGGACATATTCTTTATTTACATGTCAAATATTTTCCCCTTTAGAAAGGTCTCCCCTTTGTATACATTGGATATTAGCCCTCTATCAGATATAGGGTTGGTAAAGATCTTTTCCCAATTTGT
>NW_022196899.1:284998-299297 GCF_008632895.1 Mastomys coucha
AAAATAACCCCTAAAAAAAAAAAAGAAAAGTCTCCCCTTCGGACAATGTTTAAAACAAACCAAGTCACCACCATTTGTTCTCTTATATACCCAGCTCACACTGAGGAAACTGATACGAATCGTTTGCTGTTTGTTAATTCTATAAGTTTGTTTCCAGATATCAGGGAAGAGCTGGTGGAAACAGAGAATTACATCTTAAATTAACACTAAGAATAGTTCGTGTCTGAACGTATTTCACAAGTGCAGTTCATAGTGATATGTAATCCGGGTCTTTATATACAAGGTTTTAATGTATCTTAAATGTTACCTAATTTTATAGTTTTCTACTTCTGTTTTCTACAATATTTGTATATATTTTCTATATTTAGCCATGAAACTAATGCAATTACTTCCATTAGTACTTGGGAGAAATAGCATATGGTAGGTAATATTTCTTATGCTTCTATTTTTGTACTACACATTGTACTAAGTCATTTGATTTTTTTCAATTGTCTCTCAAGCCTCTTGTATTAAGTAGGGTTTTATTTATTTTTTAGTAGGTTTTATTAATATATGTATTTTATAACAGGAAGACTTAGGAGCAGGAAGATTTAATGACTTTGAAAGAACACATAATGTTAAAGAGCTTTCATAGGTCATTGAACCCTGGCTTACTCAGATGGTATAGAAATCTCTTGTAGGTGTATGGAAGAATCATTAAAGAAGTGCTTGTAAGATTCCTATCCAATGTCTTAGAAGAGATCTGGAGAGATCATTTCATGGTAAAATTTAAAAAATAATAAAGCTGTTTTCTTTAAAATTTATATGAATTTAATAATATAAACAAATTACCAAGGAACTTATCTACTTCCCATTGCATCCTCATTCATCAGTGTGATGGCCATTATGCCCAAGACACATGAAACTCAAAGGAAGTAGGCAAAGGGGTGGTTAACTCTTAACTCGGAGGACGAGCATGAGTAAACTAAGCCAGCAAAAGCAGCTCTGATGTGTACTTTTTACAAGGTAAAACACTCATCTCCACGAAATAAAAAGAAAAAAATTAACTATGAACTATTGGAAGGAGTGCTACTGATGTAATCCAAATATAACTGTAAGATAGGTACACTTCAACAAGGTTTTCGTGTGTAGCAGCAGTAATAGAGATATTTATCCTGTAAACAGAAGCAGGAGGACTATAATGTCCTGCTACTGCCCAACACTGCAAAGCAGCCTTTTCCTAGCCCCTCTTAGGATAACAACTGTCACTTCTCATAGGGTTCCTGGGATGTTCTGAATCTCTCTGATGTGTCCAGTGCTAAGAAGAAGCAGAGCTAAACAGAGCATGGAAAACTATAAAAATGGTATTTGAGCCAAAAGTTATATGCAAAGATTTTATTTTAAACTTCCATCTAAACATTTGTAGGCAGAGAAAACCTGGAAAGTTAATATTGGTATTACCAAAAAATAATGGGTCTTTCAGAGGGAAGTCATGCTAGGTCCCTTCTTGTGAGCCCTCCATAGCCTCAGTAATAGTGTCAGGCCTTGGGACCTCTCCTTGAGTGGGATCCCACTTTGGGCCTGTGCCCGGACCTTCTTTTCCATTTCCATTCCTGTAATTCTTTCAGACAAGAACAATGATGGGTCAGAGATGAGACTGTGGAATGGCAACCCCATCCCTCACTTGATGAGTCAGATGCAGATATTTGCACCCAACCAATGGACAGAAGCAGCTGACCCCTGTTGTTGAATTCAGAAAGGTTGAAAGAAGCTGAGGAGAAGGGAGATCCTGTAGGAGGACCCAGCAGTCTCAATTAATCTGGACCCCCAGAGATTTCTCAAACATTGGACCACAAAAAGGCAGCATACACCGGCTGATGTGAGGTTCCCAACACACATACAGTAGAGGACTTCTGGATCTGTGCTCATTCAGAGATGATATAATTAACCCTCAAGAGACTGGAGGCCCCAAGGAATTTAGAGGTCAGGTAGGGTAAGGTTGGGGACATCCACATGGAGACAGGGGGTGGGGAGGAGGTATGGGATGTGAAACAGTTGGAAGGTAGATGGCAGAAATAAAATATGGAGTGTAAAAAAAAAATAAAAATATTGATTTATACATGGGGCTTTGTAATTAATTAGATTTTATTTCACTTTGAAATGTATAAAGTCTTGATGGCATAAGATTAGTAATCAGAAAGTATACACATCACTGATTTTTGTAAGCAAATTAAAATTGTTTGAAGTTTTCATGTTATATTTTAAAGTACTTAATTGTTTTGTTGTATAATGAAAAGTAGTGGATGTCTATAGTACATCATGTGATGTTTTGATATAGATATATAGAATGGAATAATTGGATCAAACTAATTAGTGTATTTATTACCTCCAATGGCCATCATTTTCTGTGATTAAAACATTTTAAATCTCTGTAAAAGAGGCAGAGAGAGAGAGACAGAGAGAGCAAGAGGATAGAATTCAACATCAGAAGAGGCCAGCAGCTAGAATAACAGCAGAGGGAGTTCCTCTGCCCAAACTAGACCAGCAACTTCCAATGCCAGTGACTGAAGACATTAACAAGTTTTATAAGACTTTAGCAATTAACATCAGGATAGCAAATTGATCCTGCAGTTCATTTAAATCTATCTGTATATTATATGTACACATCTTTTCATCTATTCTTAGTCATTTTTTAAATTTTTTATTAGATATTTTCTTTATTTACATGCCATATGATTTCTCCTTTCCCAGTTTCCCCTCCAACCCCCCCCAAAACAACAAGAACAAACCCCTGTTGCCTCCCCCCGCCCCCCGCTTGCCACTCCACCCTCACCCACTTATTGGCCCTGGCATTCCCCTACAATGGGGCACAGAACCTTCACAGGGTAAGAAAGCCGTATATTGAAGCTAAAGTTTCACTAAAAACCTATATTTAAAAAGAGTCTCTTGACAAATAAATGATGAAAGTTCCAGATATTTAAACTGATTGTCCTAAAAATATCTTAGAAATATAGGAAAATGTTTTCCACTAGGTATAAAATGAAGAAGTATTAGATTGCAGTGTATGTAAAGAGAAAGTATTAAATATTGCTACAATGTTAAACCTTGCAGCATTTAGTGTTTAAATGTTGGGATTGAGAGTAATGTCTTTATATTTATTATTCAATGTTTAGATGACACACTTCTAACTTTGAAAAACTTTCAAAAGAAGCTTCTGTTTCTTTGCAGAACCCTCTTGCTATTGCTATTAGCAGGGAGGGGACTTCCCCAGGAGTAGGAACCAGAAGAGAACTAGGATGCCAGCTCTAGCAGAAGATGTGACTACAGGGGTTGCTTTCATTTCAGTGTGCAGAGACCTTGACCTAGAAAGTGACTGCAACAAGGGCAAAATGTCTGCTGGTCTAGCACATTGTGTGCACTGTTCTTCCTGCTACAGAGACATGTAGTGGCAGTGGTGGTTACTTAACAAACCCCACTTCTCTTTCCTTTCTTTTGCACTTTAGACTCTTAAATTAGGAGGATTTAATTTTCCATGTTTCTCAAAGTATACTTATAAATTTCTCCTTGCTAAAGAGGGATACATTAATTTATGTAATTCAGAGGCTGAGCCTGTGAAAGGCAATGAGCTGTTATGTTGTTTTAACGGGTGTTGTGTGAAGGAAATTCTAAGTGCTTGTAAGAAAACTCCAAGAAAAAAAAACATAAGAGTTTTGTGAGCTCAATTTCTCCAAAACACAGAATTGTTCTTGGATAATGTTTTCATGCTAGTGGGCAGGAGTAATATTTCCATGATAATGTCAGCAAAGACAATAAGAGAAAAAAGAAAAGAAATGAAAAGAAAGAAAGAAAAGGAAGGGAAAGGAAAGGAAAAAGAAAAAGAAGAAAAAAGAGGAAAGGAAAAAAAGGAAGAGAGAGATTTCCTTCATTTATGTAAATTGAAGTAAAGCCAGTACAACAACAGCTATGCTGGTGACAACTCCCTTCCTGGAGTCTCCTTTGGATTTGTGTCCTCCATTGGCAGAAAGTGACCTTAGCATGGATTGGGGAATTGGTAGTCAATCTAATGTTGAGTCTCACTTTTTAATGAGAACTTAGAAGATCCTATGAAAAAGCTAACTTCACAACAAGCCAGATGATGGCGGGGAAAAGGAGTTGCTTTCCCATTTCATCCCTGGCCTCAAGCTCTGCTTGTTATTTTTGGGACAATTTCAGCAAAAACAGGACATTTACCTAATTATGTTCTAATCAACCTACTTCAGACTCTAGAAGAAGAGATGACACTGGACAGTCCTCACATATTATCTCAAGAGGCAAGACAAGAACTACAGCAATTTGAATCCAGACTAAGAGAGACATTTGTGTAGTGGCTCCTTCATTGTTAAACTTACTTATTTTCCCCAGTAAAGGTCTCTTACAGGTATTAAGCACAGGATGATAAACCTTTGTGATGGATCTATTTTTACCGTAAGGGCCACAAAATACTAACTGCTTGCCTTACTCAATTAGTAAATCAGGACAGGCCCAAATGTCATCAGTTATAAGGATTTGATCCTTATATTACATTAACTTCAACTAACAATTTTTAAGAGTACTACAGAACTTGGTGGGTTTTCAAATTTCACTTGTAGCTTATATTAGAAGGATATGAAATCATTATCCAACTGCTAAGTCTTAAGAATTTTCTTATACATACTGAAATTGTAATTATAAAATTGTATAACATCCCCATTTCTCTGCCCGATACTTAACTTATTGATGATTCTCCTAAGAGAATCCTATGAAGGATTCAAGGTCCAGATATTCACCAGTCTATTCATACTTTGTTTTCCTCAGTCAAATAGGAGGAGCTGGGTGTTTTAGTTCATTTATTACAGTTACTTAATGAACCCTTAAATACCATTTTAGGTTCTGCTTAGGTTATAGGATAATTACCAGTAATAGACACATACTCATGTACACTCTAACATCCTAGTTTGATTGCAGAAGGGAGAAAACGAGCTGATGTATTCACTTTCTTTATTTTTACTTCTGTAGAAGATGGTCAGAAAGTGCTATGCATCTCTTGGAGAGCCCTGATGCAGCATGTTGCAGTCTGCCAAGTCCTGATTGCTCTCTGAGCTCACTGCAAAATAGAGGACTCTCATACCGAAGCAGTTCTTCCTGTTCTTTACTAAGCCTTCTTTGGAAGATGTCCCTAAGCATAGATGCCTGGTTTGTCTTTTGTTGTTGTTGTTCTACACAGACCATTTTTTTAAAATTATTTATTTATTCACTTTACAACTCTAATCAGCCCTTCCTCTTCTCCCAGTCCCCTCCCCTCACTCACGTTCTCTCTCCATTCTTTCTTCCCCTTCTTTTTTGAGAAGGGGTAGCCACCATCTGGTTGTCACCTTGCTACTAGCCTCCTCACCCCCACCACACAGATATATTGCATCATTACCTGGCTAGGTGCATCCTCTCCCACTGAGACCAGACAATGCTGTCCATTTAAGGGCATGGGATCCATAGGTAGGCAGGGAACAGGGGACAACCCCTGCTCCGGTTGTTAAAGAACCCTCATGAAAACCAAGGTGCTAATCGGCTACATGTGTATAGGAGGCTTATGTCTAGGCCATGCCCAGGGCATGGGTCTCAATTTGGAACAGTCATTGGTTGGCCATTCCATTAGTCTCAGGTCTATTTTTGTCCCTGCACAACTTGTACACTGGGCACAAATAGGGTTGAAGGTTTTATGGGTAGGTTGCTGTCCTTGTATCTTCACTAGCTACAGGTACTAATCAGTTCAGAATTCATAATCCCCAATACTAGGAATGTCAGCTAGATTGCCCCATAGACCCTCTGGAGACTTCCCTCATTGCAGGTTTCTGGCAAGTCCTAGAGTTTGCCCTCCATCTGCCTTCTCTCTCCTGCTTTCCCTACATGTGATCTTCCCCCTTGCATTACTCCCCCAACCCATCTTCTACCCAGTTCCATCCTTCTATTGACCTCCAGTATTTATTTTGTTTCCCCTTCTGAGAAAGATTCACCTATCCTCCCTTGTTATTTCGTTTCTTTGGGCCTGCTGATTATAGCATGGATATTCTGTACTTCATGGCTAATATTCTTCTTATAATTGAGTACATGCAATTTTCGGGTCTGAGTTACTTACTCAGGATATTTTTTAGTTCCATTGATTTGCATGCAAAATTTATGATGTCCTTCTTTTTTAATGGCTTAGTAGTATTTAAAAAAGAGCACATTTTCTTTATCCATTCTTCATTTGAGGGACATCTAGGTTGTTTCCAATTTCTGGCAATGATGAATAAAGCTGGTGTGAACACAGTCGAGCAAGTATCCTTATGAAATGCTACAGCATCTTTTGAGTATTTGCCCAGGAGTAGTATAGCTGGGTCTTGAGGTAGAATTATTTCCAATCTTCCGAGAAACTGCCAGATTGATTTCCAGAGTCGCTGTACAAATTTACACTCTGAGCAGCAGTGAAAAAATATATCTTCACGCTCCCCAACCTCACCAGTATGTGTTGTCCTTCGAGATGTTGATGTTAGCCATACTGATGAGTATAAGGTGGAATCTCAGGTTGGTTTTCATTTACATTTCTTTGATGACTAAAGGAATGGAGCATCCCTTTAGGCTCTTTTCAGCCATTTGAGATTTCCCAGTTGAGAATTCTCTGTTTAGCTCTGTACCCTATTTTAAGTGGGTTGTTTGTATTGCTAGTGTATAACTTCTTGAGTTCTTTGTACATATTGGATATTAGCCTTGTGTTAGATGTAGGGATGTCGATGATTTTTTTCCCCCATCTGTGGGCTGTTGTTTTGGTCTAATGAAGGTGTCCTTTGCCTTACAGAAGCTTTTCAGTTTCATGAGGTCCCATTTGTTAATTCTTGATTTTAGTATCTGAGCCATTGGTGTTCTGTTCAGAAAGTTGTCTCCTATTCCAATGAGTTCAAGGCTATTTCCTATTTTCTATTACATTTAGTGTATTTGATATTACATTGAGGTCTTTGATAAACTTGGGAGTTTTGTGCAGGGTAATAAATATGGATAAATTTTCATTCTTCTACATGAAGATATCCAGTCAGACCATCATCATTTGTTGAAGATACTCTCTCTTTCTTTTCCAATGTATGGCTTTGGCTTCTTTGTAAAAGGTCAAGTATTCGGAGCTGTGTAGGTTTATTTCAGGGTCTTCAATTCCATTGATCCCCCTGTCTGTTTCTATACTAATACTATGAACTGTTTTTTTACGACTATTGCACTGTAGTACAACTTAAAGGCACGGATAGTGATACGTTCAGAAGTTCTTTCATTGTTCAGGAGGCAGGGTTTCTCTGTGTAGCCCTGGCTGTCCTGGAACTCACTCTCACTCTGTAGACCGGGCTGACCTCGAACTCAGAAATCCACCTGCCTCTGCCTCCCAAGTGCTAGGATTAAAGGCGTGCACTACCAGTGCCTGGCTTATCCTGTTTTTTTTTTTTGTTTGTTTGTTTTTCTGTATGAAGTTGATAATTGCTCTTTCAAGGCCTGTAAAGAATTGTGTTGGAATTTTGATGGAGATTGCATTGAATCTGCAGATTGCTTTTGGTAAGATGGCCAGTTTTATTATATTAATCCTACTGATCCACAAGCATGGGGGAATCTTTCCATCTTTTGATAACTTCTTTCTTCAGAGACTTGAAGTTCTTGACATACAGGTTTTTCATATGCTTGGTTAGAGTTATGCCAAAGTATTTTAGGCTATTTGTGGCTATTGTAAAGGGTACTCTTTCCCTAACACGTTTTAAACATCAATTGATTTTAATTCAACAGCTGGCTTGCTTAGGTGAAAGGGATTGAACACTGCTGATCTGTGCTGCCTTAGGCCAGAAGAAACATACAAACACAGTTGAGCATTCCTAATCCATATATCTGAAATCAGAAACTTTCCGAAATCTGAAACTTTGGAGTCATTGTGTTGACATTCAAAAAGATTTCTGATTTTGAGATAGAGACACACACTTGTAAATGGTTTCCAGGGTCTAGGATACTTTTCTACATCCTTGAAAAGGGCTAAGATCACAAGCATTGTACCCCGATGGTGTGTGGTTTTAGTAGTTCTGCTTGAGAGTCCAGCATTTTTATCCTCACCTTATAGAAGGAGCACTGGTTTAGGGACGTGACATTGTCATACAAATAAAGAAAGGGGAACTCTCTAAAAGAGCAGTTGGGGAAGAATCTCTGGCCTCCAACCAGATGGCCTTGAACAAAATCCCATGCCCTTGTCCTGCCTTAGTAGGATGGACAGACAGACACTTCACCTGACCTAAGGGGAAGCCCAAGATAGTTCTATAACACAAAAGTTTATAAACCCAATTGTGGGAGCCCTGCTGGGCTCACTAAAGAACTCAAAACCGAATCCAGAGACTTAGCTCGCTGGGGGTTTGGAGCCTATGTAAATGACTCAAGGACCAGATACCAGCTCCTTAGGAAGCCGTGATCTTTTGATCTCTCTTCTCCTTCTTGGAATCTCTTGTATCAATGTTTGAGCTTTGATGTCTGATTCTCACCTAAATGCCAATTGCATACTTGTACTGTCTTTGAGTATAAATGCTCCCCTGTCATTTAGTAAAGCACGCCTTGATGAGAACCATTCTCCTGGCGTCGTGTCTCTTTTCTCTGCCACCCATTGCAGGTTTCCAAATCCTCGGTTCGTGGAACCCCACGCAAGTAGGAGCTGCGGGACGGCATCCTACAAAACCCCTCTGGCCCTGTTGGAGCTTCTGTGTGACTGTCAAGGATTTTTCTCCAACACCTTGACAGGAAAGCAGTTTTAGGCCTATATTATTCTATCAACGTGAAAGGAAGAGAAGAAAGAAAAGAGAGAAAAAAAAAAGGGGGAAAGAATAAGCCATTGACAGACAATTAACAAATATAGACTAAATATTCCTTACCCGAAATGCTTGGGACCACAATGTTCCTGGTTGGAGATTTTAAAACATTTGCATGTACATCCTGAGATATCTCGAGGCTAGGATACAAGCCAAGCAAAAAGTTTATCTATATCCCATAGAGATAGACTTTTTGAAGCCTGAAGACGACAACTTTATACAACATATTAGATAGATGAATTTCCTTACCAGAAAATAACCACCTGAGCTGAAACAGAATCTGATTTCATAAAGTATTTAAATTGCATCCATGAAACAAAGTCTCATAGTGGCATTGTCCTCATCTGGTGTCATGTTGGTGTGCAGAATGTTGCAACTTTTGTTATATTACAGATTTCAGACTTACAGGTTAGGGAGACTCAGCCTTTAGCTTGTCTTCAGAAAGACGCTCAGCCTTCTCATCCCATTCATCAGTCACATGTCACCTTTACTCAGTAAAGGTGTAACACAGTGAGAGGAAGAACATTTTGGAAGCAGGTGGCTCTGTGTTCACAGCCTCACACTCACTGCACAGTACTTCTCAGTGCAGGCTAGGAACTGAGGTGTCCCCCAGGTCAGCCATCTGCATAGCAACAATATGATGTCATTTGCCTTTTCACATGAGCTCCTTGAGACTCCTCAACATGGTATTGTGAAGGGTTAGACTCCAGAAAGATTCTGAAATCTAGCTGTCTCTAGACGCTGCCTTCTATGAAACCAAACATTTAAGATATTTACAAATCCAAAAAAAAAAAAAAAAAGATGCCATTCTCTGGTTCGTTCTGGAAAATATAATTACTTTTTTAAAAAAATGTTTTATTTATTTACATTTCAAATGTAAATTATCTCCTTTCTCATCCTCTCCCAAGATTCCCCCTATCCCGTTCCTCTTCCTCCTGTTTCTATGAGGGTGTGCCCCACTCACCCACCCCCTCCTGTATTCCTGCCCTCATGTTCCCCTACACTGGGGGATCGAGCTTTCACGGGACCAAGGGCCTCTTCTATTATTGATGCCCAACAAGGCCATCCTCTGCTACATATTCAGCTGGAGTCATGGGTTCCTCTACGTGGAACTCATTGGTTGGTGGTTTAGACCCCAGGAGCTCTGATTGGTTGATATTTTTGTTATTCCTATAGGGTTGTAAACCCCTTCAGTTCCTTCAGTCCTTCCCCTAACTCCTCCATTGGGGTTCGCATGCTCAGTCCAATGGCTGGCTGTCAGCATCCTCCTCTGTATTTGCCAGGCTCCGGAAAAGTATCTCAGAAGACAGCTGTAGCAGGCTCCTGTCAGCAAGCACTTATTGGCATCAGCAGTAGTGTGTAGATTTGGTATCTGCATGTGGGATGGACCACCAGATAGATGGCCTTTCCTTCAGTCTCTGCTCTAATTTTTGTCCCTGTAGTTTCTTTAGACAGGAGCAATTCTGGATTATTATTTTGGGGATGAGTGGGTAGCCCTATCCCTCAACTGGAGGACCATACTTAAACTCTGGATATGGTCACTACAGGTTCTCCTTACCATTTGTTGGGAATTTCAGCTAATGTCACCACCATTGGGTCCTGGGAGCCTCTTCTTTTCCTGTCATCTAGGACTTTCTGGTGGCTACTCCCAGTTCCCCATCCTTCATTGCTAAACACCTCTCTTCAATTTCCTGACCATCTGTACATCTACTCATCTCTTCCCATACCTGATTCTGGCCCCCATTTTCCCCTTCCCCTTATAAATTGCTCTCCTCCCATCCTCTATCTCCCCTGATAATTTTGTGACCCTTTCTAAGTAGGATTGAAACATCTACACTTTAGTCTTTCTCTTGAGCATGATATGGTCTGTGAGTTGTATCATGGCTATTCTGAGCTTTTTGACTAATATCCACTTGTCAGTGAGTACATACCATGTGTGTTATTTTCTGACTGGGTTACCTCACTCAGGTTGATATTTTCTAGTTCTAATCATTTGCCTGAGAATTTCATGAAGTCATTGTTTTTAATACTGAGTAGTACTCCATTGTGTAAATGTACCACATTTTCTGTATCTATTCCTTTGTTGAGGGACATCTGGGTTCTTTCTTTATTATAGATAAGGCTGATATGAACATAGTGGAGCATGTGTCCTTGTTATATGTTAGACTATCTTATGTTATATGCATAGGAGTGGTATAGCTTTGTGCTCAGGTAGTATAGTACTATGTCCAGTTTTCTAAGGAACCACGGCTGGTTTCCAGAGTGGTTGTACCAGTTTGCAGTTCTACTAGCAATGGAGGAGTGTTCCTCTTTCTCCACTTCCTCAACAGCATCTGTTGCCACCTGTGTTTTTGATCTTAGCTACTCTGACTGATGTGAGGTGGACTCTCAGGATATTGATTTTGATTTGCATTTCCCTGATGACTAAAGATGTTGAACATTTCTTTAGCTGCTTCTTGGCCATTTGAGATTCCTCAATTGAGAATTATCTGTTTAGCTCAATACCCAATTTTTAATAGGATTACTTGGTTCTCTGGAGTCTAACTTCTTGAGTTCTTTGTATACATTGGATATTAGAACTCTATCAGATGTAGGATTAGTAAAGATATTTTCATACTCTGTTGGTTACCTTTTTGTCCTATAGAGAGTGCCCTTTGCCTTGTAGAAGCATTTCAATTTTAAGAGGTCCTATTTGTAGATTGTTTATCTTAGAGCCTAAGCCATTGCTGTTCTGCTCAGGAAACTTTCCCTGTGCCCATGTGTTTGAGGCTCTTCCCCACTTTTTGTTATATTAGTTGGAGGTCCTTGATGCATTTGGTCTTGAGCTTTTTGCAGGGAGATAAGAATGCATCTATTTGCATTCTTCTCCATGCTGATTGCCACTCCAACCAGCCCCATTCATTGAAAATGTGGTCCTTTTTCCACTGGATGATTTTAGCTTCTTTGTCAAAGATCAAGTGACCTTAGGTGTGTGGGTTCATTTCTGGGTCTTCAATTCTATTCCATTGGTCTATTTGCCTGTCTCTGTATCAATACCATGCAGTTTTTTTATCACCATTGCTCTGTAATACAGATTTAGATCAGGTATGGTGATTCCCCCAAAATTCATTTTTTCTCTATTTTTTTTCATGCAAATCTTTTTTATTAGCTATTTTCTTTATTTACATGTCATACGTTATCTCCTTTCCCAGTTTCCCCTTCAAAAAACCCCAAAAAACCAAAAACCAAAAACCAACAACAAGAACAAACCCCTGTTCCCTCCCCCTCCCCCTCCCCCTGCTCGCCACCCAACCCTCTCCTGCTTACTGGCCCTGGCATTCCCCTACACTGGGGCATAAACCTTCACAGGGCCAAGGACCTCTCCTCCCATTGATGACCGACTTGCCCATCCTCTACTATACATATGCTGCTGGAGCAATTAGTCCCACCATGTGTACTCTTTGGTTGGTGGTTTAGTCCATGGGAGCTCTGAGGGTACTAGATAATTCATACTGTTCTTTGTCCTAAGGGGCTGCAAACCCTTCAGCTCCTTGGGTCCTTTCTCTACCTACTTCATTGGGCACACTGTACTCAGGTCAATGGGTGGCTGTGAGCCTCTACTTCTGTATTCGTCAGGTACTATCAGAGCCTCTCAGGAAATAGCTATATCAGGCTGGATTGTCCTTCCTTCAGTATCAGCTCCATAGTTAGTCTCTGCAACTCCTTCCATGGGTATTTTGTTCCTCCTTTTAAGAAGGAACGAAGTATCCACACTATGGTCTTCCTTCTTCTTGAGTTTCTTGTGTTTTGTAGATTGTACTTTTGTGTATTCCGATCTTCTGGGCTAACATCCACTTAGCAGAGTGTGCATACCATGTGTGCTCTTTTGTGATTGGGTTACCTCACTCAGGATGATATTCTCCAGATCCATCCATTTACTTAAGAATTTCATAAAATTCATTGTTTTTAATAACTAAGTAGTACTCCATTATGTAGATGTACCACAATTTCTGTATCCATTCCTCTGTTTAGGAACATCTGGTTTGTTTCCAGTTTCTGGCTATTATAAATAAGGCTGCTATGAACATGGTGGGCATGTGACCTTATTACATGTTGGAGCATCTTCTGGATATTTGTCCAGGAGTGGTATAGCTTGGTCCTCTGGTAGAACTATGTCCAATTTCTGGATAATTCGTTAAACTGATTTCCAGAGTGGTTTTACCAGCTTGTAATCCCACCAGCAATGAAGGAGTCTTCCTCTTTCTCCACAACCTCTCCAGCATCCGCTGTCACCTGAGTTTTTATCCTAGCCATTCTGACTGGAGTGAGGTGAAATCGCAGGGTTGTTTTGATTTGCATTTCCCTGATAACTAAGGATGTTGAACATTTCTTTAGGTGCTTCTTAGCCATTCAGTATTCGTCAGTTGAGAATTCTTTGTTTAGCTCTGTATCCCATTTTTTAATAGGGTTATTTGTTTCTCTGGAGTCTAGCTTCTTGAGTTCTTTGTATATATTGGATATTAGCCCTCTATCAGATATAGGATTGGTGAAGATCTTTTCCCAATTTGTTGGTTGCCGTTTTGCCCTATTGACAGTGTCTTTTGCCTTACAGAAGCTTTGCAACTTTATGAGGTCCCATTTGTCAATTCTTGATCTTAGAGCATAAGCTATTGGTGTTCTGGTCAGGAAGTTTTCCCCTGTGCCTATGTGCTCGAGGCTCTTCCCCACTTTCTTTTCTATTAGTTTGAGTGTATCTGGTTTTATGTGGAGGTCCTTGATCCATTTGGACTTGAGATTTGTACAAGGAGATAGGAATGGATCAATTTACATTCTTCTACATGCTAACCACCAGTTGAGCCAGAACCGATTGTTGAAAATGCTGTCTTTTTTTCCACTGGATGTTTTTAGCTGCTTTGTCGAAGATCAAGTGACCATAGGTGTATGGGTTCATTTCTGGCTCTTCAATTGTATTCCATTGATCTACCTGCCTGTCACTGTACCAATGCCATGCAGTTTTTATCACAATTGTTCTGTAGTACAGCTTAGGTTCCTTTATTGTTGAGAATAGTTTTCCCTATCCTAGGTTTTTTGTTATTCCAGATGAATTTGAAAATTGCTCTTTCTAAGTCTGTGAAGAATGGAATTTGAATTTTGGTGGGGATTGCATTGAATCTGTAGATTGCCTTCGGCAAGATGGCCATTTTTACTATATTGATCCTGCCAATCCATGAACAGGGGCGATCTTTCCATCTTCTGAGATCTTTTTCAATTTTCTTCTTCAGAGACTTGAAGTTCTTGTCAAACAGAACTTTTACTTGCGTAGTTAGAGTCACACCAAGGTATTTTATATTATTTGTAACTATTGTGAAGGGTGTTGTTTCTCTAATTTCTTTTTCTGCTTGTTTTTCCTTTGTGTAGAGGAAGGTTACTGATTTGCTTGAGTTAATTTTATATCCAGCTACTTTGCTGAAGTT
>NW_022196899.1:299709-304872 GCF_008632895.1 Mastomys coucha
TACATTGATGGATTTCCATATATTGAACCATCCCTGCATCCCTGGGATGAAGACTACTTGATCATGGTCTATGATCATTTTTGATGTGTTCTTTGATTCAGTTTGCAAGAATTTTATTGAAAATTTTTTGCATCGATATTCATAGGGAAAATTGGTCTGAAGTTTTGTCTCCTTGTTAGGTCTTTGTGTGGTTTAGGTATAAGAGTAATTGTGGATTCACAGAACAAATTGGGTAGAGTACCTTTTGTTTCTATTTTGTGGAATAGTTTGAGGAATACTGGTATTAGGTCTTCTTTGTAGGTTTGATAAAACTCTGCACTAAACCCATCTGGTCCTGGGCTTTTTTTGATTGGGAGACTATTAATGACTGTTTCTATTTCATGAGCAGATATGGGACTCTTTAGATTGTTGCTCTGATCTTGATTTAATTTTGGTACCTGGAATCTTTCTAGATAATTGTCCATTTCATCCAGGTTTTCCGGTTTTGTTGAGTATAGGCTTTTGTAGTAGGCTTTTATGATTTTCTGGATTTCCTCAGTGTCTGTTGTTATGTCTCCCTTTTCATTTCTTATCTTGTTAACTAGGATACTGACTCTGTGCCTCTAATTAGTCCAGCTAAGAGTTTATCTATTTTGTTGATTTTCTCAAAGAACCTGCTCTTGGTTTGGTTGATTCTTTGTATAGTTCTTTTTGTTTCTATTTGGTTGATTTCAGCCCTGAGTTTGATTATTTCCTGCCTTTGACCCCTCTTGGGTGAATTTGCTTCTTTTTGTTCTAGAGCTTTCAGATGTGCTGTCAAATTGCTGGTGTATGCTCTCTCTAGTTTCTTTTTGGAGGCACTTAAAGTTATTGCTTTTCCTGTTAGGACTGTTTTCATTGTGTCCCATAAGTTTGGGTATGTTGTGGCTTCATTTTCATTAAACTCTAGAAAGTCTTTAATTTCTTTCTTTATTTCTTCCTTGATCAAATTATCATTGAGTAGAATGTTGTTAAGCTTCCACGTGTTATCTGGGCATTCTATTGTTTATGTTGTTATTGAGGAACAGCTTTAGTCCATGGTGATCTGATAGGATACAAGGAATTATTTCAATCTTCTTGTATCATTTGAGGCCTGATTTGTGACCAAATTATATGGTCAATTTGGGATTTTTTTTATTTCCTCTTTAATTGCTTGTACCTCTTTACCTGTGTTCTCCTGCATTTCTTTAAGGGAGTTATTCATGTCCTTCTTAAATTCCTCTATCACCATAGTGAGATATGATTTTAGTTCCAAATCTTGCTTTTCCAGTGTTTTGGGATATCCAGGACTTGCTGTGGTGAGAGTACTAGGTTCTGATGAAGCCATGTAGTCTTGGTTTCTGTTGGTAGGATTCTTGCGTTTGCCTTTCGCCATCTCTTGATATCTGGTGTTAGATGTTCTTGATGTCTCTGGCTGGAATTTGTTCCTCCTGTGGGTCTGTAAGCCTGTGTCAGCACTTCTGGGAGATCAACTCTCCTCTGGTAAAACCCAGGCACAGATGGCTGTGGATCAGTTGTCCCTCCTGTGTCCTGTGGTCAGAGCACACCCTGGAGACAGGATCTCCACTTGCAGGAAAGGTGCAGAGAAAGCTGTGGATCTATTGTCCCTCCTAAGTGTGGTCTGAGGTAGAAAGGATCCTGACCTGGCTGCCCTGCCACTTGTGAGGTCTGTGCCTCCCGGCTGGAGTATTTCTTTATTTTGAGAATATTTTTTGCTATCCTTTGTTTTTGGTTATTCCAAATGAATTTGCAAATTGATTCTAACTCAATGAAGAATTGAGTTGGAATTTTGATGGGGATTACATTGAATCTGTAGATTGCTTTTGTCAATATGGCCAGTTTTACTATTTTAATCTTGCCAATCCATGAGCATGGGTGATTTTTTTCATTCCACAGTGTAGGGGAATGCCAGGGCCAATAAGTGGGAGAGGGTGGGGTGGCAGGCATGGGGAGGGGGGAGGCGACAGGGGTTTGCCCTTGTTTTTGTTTGTTTGTTTGTTTGTTTTTTGAGGGGAAACTGGGAAAGGAGAAATTTACATGTAAATAGAGAAAATATCTAAAAAAAAGAAAAAAAGATGTTCTTAGATTTCTTTCTTCAGAGACTTGAAGTTCTTCTCATACAGATCTTTTACTTGCTTGGTTAGAGGCACACCAAGATATTTTCTATTATTTTTGACTATTGTGAAGAGTGTCATTTCTCTAACTTCTTTCCTAGCCTGTTTACCAGAAGAGTAAGGCTACTGATTTGTTTGAGTTAATTTTATATCCAGGCATTTTGCTCAAGTTGTTTATCAACTGTAGGAGTTCTCTGGTGGAATTTTTGTGGTCACTTAATTATGTTATCATATCATCTGGAAATAGTGATATTTTGACTTCTTCCTTTCCAATTTATAACCTTTTGATCTCCTTTTGTTTTCTAATTGTTCTGGCTTGGAATTCGAGTACTATATTGAATAGGTAGTGAGAGAGTAGGCAACCTTGTCTCATCCCTGATTTTAGTTGATTGTTTCAAGTTTCTCTCCATTTAATTTGATGTTGACCACTCCTTTGCTCTTTATTGCTTTTACTATGTTTAGGTATTGGACTTGAATTCCTGATCTTTCCAAGACTTTTAACATGAATGGGTGCTGAATTGTGTCAAATGCTTTTTTAGCATATAATGAGATGTTAATGTGTTTGTTTTGTTTTGTTTTTGTTTTTTTATATAGTGGATGATGTTGATGGATTTCTATACATAGAACCATCCTTGCCTCCCAAGGATGATAGTCATTTTGATTTGTTCTTGGATTTAGTTTGCTAGAATTTTATTGAGTCTTTTTGAATCATTATTCATAAGGGAAATTGGTCTGAAGTTCTCTTTGATTGTTTTTTGTATGGTTTAGGTATTAACTTTGGCATCATAGAAAAAATTAGTGTTTCTTCTGTTTCTACTTTGTGGAATAGTTTTAAGAGTATTGGTATTAGGTCTTCTTTGGAGATTTGATAGAATTCTACACTGAAATCATCTGGACCTCTGTTGTTTTTGGTTGGGAGACTTTTATTTACTCTTTCTTTTTCTTTAGGGGTTATGGGCATGTTTAGATGTTTTATCTGATCCTGATTTCATTTTGGTACCTGGTATCTGTCTAGAAAATCATCCACCTCATTCAGATTTTCCAGTTTTGTAGATTATAAGTTTCTATAGTAGGATCTTATGATTTACTCTGTTTCTGTTGTTATGTCTCCCTTTTCATTTCTGCTTTTGTTAATTTGGATTCTGTCTCTGTGCCCTCTGGTTAGTCTGGTTAAGGGTTTATCTATCTTGTTGATTTTCTCAAAGAACCAGGTCCTGGTGTTGTTGATTCTTTGTATTGTTCTCTTTGTTTCTGCTTGGTTGATTTCAGCCCTGAATTTGATTATTTCCTCCCATCTCTCCTCTTGAGGGTATTTGGTTCTTTTTGTTCTAGAGCTTTCTGGTGAGCTATTAAGCTGCTAGTGTATGCTCTCTCCAGTGTCTTATTTGGAGGCACTCAGAGCTATGAGTTTTCTTCTTACTACTGCTTTCATTATGTCACATATGTTTGGTTATGTTATACTTTCATTTTCATTAAATTCTAAAAAGTCTTTAATTTCTTTATTTCTTCCCTGAACACGTTATTGAGTAGAGATTTGTTTAACTTCCATGTGTATGTGGGCTTTTTGTTGTTGTTTTGTTGTTTTTGTTGTTATTGAAAACCAGTCATAGTCCATGGTGATGGGATTATTTCAATCTTCTTGCATCTGTTCAGGCTGGTTTTATGACCAATTATATGGTCAATTTTGAAGAAGGTACCATGAGGAGTTGAGAAGAAAGTAAATTCTTTTGGTTTTGGATGAAATGTTCTATAGATATTTGTTAAATCCATTTGGCTCATAACTTCTATTGGTTTCACTGTGTCTTTGTTCAACTTTTGTTTCCATGATCTGTCCACTGCAGAGAGTGGGGTGTTGAATTCTCCCACTATTTTTGTGTGAGGTGCAATATGTGCTTTTAGCTTTGTTAAAGTTTCTTCTATGAATGTGGGTGCCCTTGAATTTGGGGCATAGATCTTCAGACTTGAGATATTGGTGGATTTTTCCTTTGATGAGTGTGAAATGTCCTTCCCTTCTCTTTTGATTGCTTTTGGTTGAAAGCCTATTTTACTAGATTTCATAATGGCTACTCCAGCTTGTTTCTTGGGTCCTTTGGTTGGAAAATTGTTCTCCAGCTCTTTATATTGAGACAATGACTATTTTTGTTTCTGAGATATGTTTCTTGTATACAATAGAATGATGGATCCTGTTTTCACATCCATTCTGAAAGACTGTGTATTTTTACTGGAAAATTGAATCCCTTGATGTTCATAGATACTAATTACCAATGATTATTACTTTCTATTATTTTGATATTTGTATTTGTTGAGTGTGTGTGTGTGTGTTTAAATTTTGTTTTGTAATGGAATGTCTTGGTTTCTACATCTATGGTGATTGAATGTTTTACTGGGTATAGTTGTCTGGGCTGGCACTGCTGTCTGTCAGGATCTTCTAGACCTCTGCCCAGGCCCTTCTACCTTCTAGAGTCTCAGATGAAAAATTGAGTGTAATTCTGATAGTTCTGCCTTTATATGTTATTAAGCCAGTTTTCCTTGGTGCTTTTACAATTCATTTTGTTGTTGTTGTTGTCATTTTTTGCATATTTAGTGTTTTGATTATTTTGAGTGGGAGGGATTTTTTTCTGATTCTATCTGCTGAGTGTTCTGCAAGCTTTTTGTACTTTAATAGGTATATCTTTGTTTAGGTTAGGTAAATTCTCTCTATTATTTAGTTGAAGATGATTTCTGGGCCTTTGAATTGGTAATCTTCTCTATCTTCTATTTCTATTATTCTTAGGCTTGGTCTTTTCATAGTGTCCCAAATTTCCTGGATGCTTTTGAGTTAGAAACTTTTTAAATTTGGCATTTTTTGACAGATGTATCCATTTTTTCTATGGTATTTTCTATGTCTGAGATTTTCTCTTCCATCTCTTGTATTCTTGTGATACTTATGTCTGTAGGTCCTGTTCTCTTTCATAAGTTTTCCATCTCTAGGATTGCCTTCATTTGGGTTTTCTTTTCTTTTCTTTTCTTTCTTTCTTTCTTTTTTTTTTTT
>NW_022196899.1:304882-307328 GCF_008632895.1 Mastomys coucha
CTCTGTAGACCAGGCTGGCCTCGAACTCAGAAATCCGCCTGCCCCTGCCTCCTAAGTGCTGGGACTAAAGGCATGTGCCATCACTGCCCAGCATTTGGGTTTTCTTTGTTGTTTCAATCTTCCTTTTCAAGTCTTAGACAGCTTTATTCATATCCTTCACTTATTTGATTATATTTTTCTATATTTCTTTATATTTTTATGCTTCCTTTTTTAATGCCTCTACTTGTTTGAATGCATTTCCTATATTTCCTGAATTAAATTATTTATGTCCTCTTTAAAGGCTTCTACCAACTTTGTAAGATTAGATTCAGGATCCTCCTCTTGTTCTTCAGTTTCATTGGTATATCCAGTGTTTGTTGTAGCAGGATAGCTGAACTTTGGTAGTGTCATATTGCCTTGTCCTCTTGATTGTGTTCTTATATTGTACTTTAGGCATCTAGTTTTCCTTCATATTAGCTGGATGATTCTGATGGCTGCAGGACTTCTCGTGAAGGTGGGAAGAGCCATGGGCCAAACACTGGAAGTCAGAGTAACCAACTCTGCTGTGTGTGTCCCAGTAGACCCAACTGGGATGATAGGTGGATCTGACTGGGATGGGATTGGTGGAACAGGATTCCAAACTGGTTAGTCTTGAAGCGCCCCCCACCCCCTTAGGTTTCCATGGGAAAGCAGGGTCCCTCAAGGGTCCTCTGTATCAAAGATCAAGCCCAGAGCTAGATAATTGGGCTCTCATGGTACTTAGAAGGAACATCTCTATAGACTGTCCCAGGAGGACCCACCTGGTTTATCTTAAGTTTGACCTTTGACATAGTTTCCTACACATGCTTACTCCTGTACTTACATCCTAATTAGGTGCTGTGTTCCCACACAAATGATAGGTTGGTGCTGCCTAAATGAAGACGAAGCATACTGAGAATACCTACCAGGCAATCCCTTAGTAGCTGCCCTCTGGCTATATATTCCTTTTCACCCCTGAAATAAAGTTAAGCTGCCTCTCTAAAGCTGTCTCCAGTAGTCTGTCATTTTGTCAGTTATGCTCACAGATTGTCCAAGCCCTATTCATAGGGCTCTGATCCCTATGCCATCATTGGCTGGCAGCCAATGGCTCCCAAGGAATGGGGAGAACCACATGCATCTGTCATTGCAGGTGGATCTACTGAAGTATTATAGATTCCTTTTCAGCTCCTTTAGCTCCTCCTGCTCCCGGAACATCAAGGACAGCAGTAGAGGAGGAGGAGAGAGTGAAAGATAGGAAACCTTAAACTAAAATGCAAAAGGAGATAAAAGACATATCAAAAGTCAAGTCTGCCCACCTGAGGTCAAGTTAAGGTCCTACGTACCAAGGGAGAAGTTACTTCATCAATGACTGTTTATGATTGTCATTTATATTCCTTAAAAGGCAAATACAGACTTATATAAGATACCAAAATAGTTAATCATATAAGTCTCTTTTCAAGCTATTTAGATTTTTCTGATCAATATATTAATGTTACTAGTAGTACTCAACATAGTTTGATTCTCTATTCTTGGTGGCAGAATATTTCACACAATATTTTCACTGTTTTAATATTACAAGTTGCTTGCTTATAGGAACAATTAGATTTATCTATAAGGTCTTAAATCAAAATCACTCTAGATTTCCTGTTATTAAAAAATAAAAATAGAGGGAGATATCAGAACATGGTCCAAGAATAGAGTTAAATAATTGTGACATGACAATAAAATGTAGGCCCTGAATTTATTATTAGGTTCTACTATTAATCAAATTTTACATACATTTTTTATTTTATTTAATAACTTTTAAATTAACATTAAATTCTAGGTTGAGATTTGTTTTCCTAAGTATTTGACATGTCAATTAGTTTAGCTGTTGGTGTATTTTTGTTTATAAGAATTATTATTCTTTTTTTTTAACTTTTATTGCATTATGAGAAAAGTTACATGATTTCAATTTATCTGAATTTGTTAACATTTAAAAACATATTTTTAACTAAATAGAATTGAATCACATTCTTGTTTCCCTTTTGTACCACCTCTCCTCCTAGAGACCCCCTTCAATATCTATAATATCTTTTTTGTCATATTCCTTAAAATTTATAAAATATTATAACAATAAAAATAAGTATTATAAAAGTTGTTTGATATAAAACAACAATCAATTTAATAGTCTTATGTAGATGCTTGTCTACAGCAATAGTGAAAATACATTTTTCTCAATATAAATATTAAATAACTCCAAACATTTTAACTGTATACTTTTTTTTATTGTAATAAGGCTGTATTTCAATGACCCTCACATCACCAAAGGATTTTATCTCCATCGTAGCTAAGCTGAGAGTTCATAGTCCTGCTGCACCAAGAAATGAATTATAGGTTCTATTTTTTGGATACAGACTTCCTGCTATGGTCAAAGCTATTTGACTTGAGTGAGTGACTTCATTTTCAG
>NW_022196899.1:308985-314536 GCF_008632895.1 Mastomys coucha
GCTATGGTGGGAGAATTGGGTTCTGATGATGGCAAGTGACCTTGGTTTTTGTTGTTTATTTTCTTATGTGTGCCCCCCACCATCTGGTTAACTCTAGTCCTACCTGCCTTTGCTAAATCTGACTGGAGCCTGTCCTTTCTGTGATCGTGGTTGTGTCAGAACTCCTCAGAGTCAAGCTGTCTCTTTCAAGAATTCTTCTTATATCTAAGTTTCATGAGCATTTTGTATGAAATTAGGGCTTCCTTCTGGTTGGATTTACTTTGAGATTTTAAACTTACTCAAAATAAACAATCAATTAAATATTAGTTTTATATATGAAGCATACACATCCACATTATTCTAATGTATTTTTTTTACTGGTTTTATGTATAACCACAGTATATTTTAAAGTCATCACTCTAAAGACTGCAATATAGCATCTCTACTTAAAAAATACTCCTTAGTAATTTTGTAGTTATATCATGTATTTTTGTTATACTTTCCTCTTCCAAATCTTCCCAGAAACCTGCTCATACACTCCTCCCAACTTCCTGTCTCTCTCCATCTCTCCATCTTTGTCTGTCTCCCTGTCTGTAATACACTGAAACCAATTAGTTCTGTCAGTTCATATGAGTATAAGGCCAAGTACTGAAGCTTAAACAACGTACTAAGGGCTGCACCTATGAAAAAAACCTGAGTCAACTTTACCCAGCAGCAACCAACTGCCATTAACTCATCAGTTAGGGATGAAACCTTCTAAGCACACTGCCCCCTTGTAACGCTGGAATGTGGACTAGCTTCATTATCTGCAGGTCCTGTGCCAGGCTACAATAGTTCATGAACATATTGGCTTCACCTTACTGCTCTACTTCTAACAGTCTGTTGACTGATAATACTGGATAACTGTATCACAATGGAATAATCTCTTGATAGTCTGTACATTCCACATCACTGTACAATACAATTGTGCACACTGAGGTTGACTCTTTGTCTACAGAAATTATAAACCTAAGAAGACAATGATCCAATGCTCCAAATAGTCACTGCAACTTTGACTTCATGCTTGCTGATCCAAATTTAATTCTAGATACAGTTTTCCTTGTCTTTAGAAGTAATACAGTATCTATTTTGTGATACAATAGAAATATATGTTCTTGACATTATATAGAAATACTTTGCTTTATATTAAATTAAATTCTGGGATTTTTTTTCTTCTGGTCATGTTTTGGCCTTTTCAGTCTGCAGCAATATGTTCATGATTAATTTAATTGCAGTTTTCTTGTTTGAGCTATTTCATTTTGCTTTGTATACTTTCAAGAGTTTTTTCCAATTGGCTATTAGGAGATTGACCTTAGTATTTCTAGCCATGATTTCTTTCCATTTGTGCTGTCAAGGATTCATCAATCCTTGGCTCAAAAACTCACACCAAATTTGGGGAATTTTCAGCCACTATATGCATATCTATGCATCCATAGCCTCTTCTTATTCTTCAGTAGCTCATGTATGCTCTGTCTCCCTCTCCCTCTGTCTCTCTCCTTATTACTTTCAAATGCCTCTTTCTCCCTCTTCATTCTTCAGTTAATGTAATTTCTGTTGATTTGTTTTCAAATTTCCTTGTTTTGTTTTAGTGTTTGTTGTTGTTTTATTGACAGCATCTGCATTCTACTATTAAACTTATAGAGTGTATTCTAGAATGATAATTTTATTATAATTATTAAAATTATGTATTTTCTTTTTAAAATATGTGGATACATATTGTCTTAACTACTATTGCATTGCTGTGGAGTGACACCATAAAAGGCAACTTACAAGAAAACTTTTAATTGAAGGCTTGCCTACATGTACAGAGTCTTGGTCCATGACTATCATGGTGAAAGCATGGCAGTTAGCGTATTTCTGGCACCTCCAACATCTTAGGGTCACCGACAAAATTCAGATTGTATCGCCACAGCTTTATGCAATGGTCTCTTTAGGCATTTATACTTACCTGACCTCAGAGGCTTTCCTTAACCTTGGAAGAAGTTCTAACAACCAGTTAAATATTGAATCCTATTGAAGAAGTCAGAATCCCGTGCCCAAGGCTGCCAAATTCTGCTCCTTGTTGGGACTAGAACCTGGCCTCACCCTTGAATTACATTGGTCTTGTTTGTACCTTTTTCTTTCGGTTCGCAGGATTTCTGTGTGGAGTCTCACCCCAAGAGCATGACTTCCTTTACAGTATTCAGCAGCAGACTGTTCTTTAAGCTTTTTATCTTCTTGAACACAGAACTTGGTTCCATGATTACCTTTCCTGGTGATTGTTTACTCGTCTGACTATACATTTTGTCTTATTTATTTTTTGTTTTTCCTTCTGTTTTTTCATTGTAGATATGCCTAAGAGTGATCACTAATAACCACATGATGCAGTCATGCCTTGAAATCTCCTCTGCCAAAAAATAGTAATCCAAAATTCTTTAATTTAGCCTCTGGCAGACTGATTTGGATGAGGACAGAATGCTGCAACCTTCTTTGCCAAAATATCACAAGAATGGGCTCTAATCCAACTGTTAAAATTATCCCCCATCTGAAACATCTACAGTAGGGCCTCCATGTTCCACATTCCTTTCAACACTACTGTCTTACATTGCTCTTGCAGGATGTCCCATTAAATATGCTTACCGTGTTCAAGTACATTTATATTCTAAAGTGTCAAAGTCTTTCATAGTCCTCTGCTTCAGATTTGCCCCCAGGTTCCTGCTTTGGGCTTCTGCACTGACTCTTTTGGATGTTGGATTGTGACTCACAAGCCAATGCTACTGATGCACACAGCAACAGAAAGCAAGCTAGAGTAAATAGTAATTGCTTTCTACTTACTCCTAGTAAGGGCCATCTCACTAGCATATCTGCCTTAATTTCCAAATTTTGTATTCCATTTAGCTAGTTTTTCAAGGCCACCATAACAAGTTCTGGCAAAGGGGGGCATCTTAAAAGAACAGAAATATATTCTTTTCCATCCTTTAGGTTGTGAATCTGAAAAGGATTCTTCAGGGCTGGACTACTCTATTGTTGAGAAAGCCTTCCTGGACTCTACTGCTTTTTACAATTGCAGATGTTTGAGCTTCAGTCTTTTACAATATCTTTACCTGAATCTTCCACGGGCACTTCCATACATCTATCTGAGCCTTTGCATAAGGATACCTGTTATCACATTTAAATTCACCTGAACCAAATCATTTTGAGTAAAATATCTTCATTTTACTGAGTTAAATCTACAAAAGCTGGAATTCACATTCACAAGAATTGGTGAATAGGATTTTATTTTAATGATAATTCAGGTGACAGGATTCTGTACAGAATTAATCTTTTCTATAGGGAGTTTACCATCTTTTCTTTCATTACTAAATTAGTTTTTTTTTACATTACTGAATAGTTTGTACCAAGAGACAGGGCAGTTCATACCCAAGTTCAGCTTGAGTTCTTACACAAGCTGAACAACAACTTAGAGGCTGCTTTTGTATGTTTCAGAGCCATTGGCCAGCCATGCCTGTACAGAATTTAAGCATCAAACTGACACTCCCCTGTTCTACTCCACTGTCTGCCTTCTTTGGTTCTCTTATTGGCTTCCTAGTGGTGCCAGAGCTATCAGATGAATGTAGGGGCTCAGTCAACCATGTGCCATGCTGCCATTTGTCTGTCCTGTGTTTGTTCAGTCTGCAAGGACAAAGCCTTCACCTTCTGTCGTTTCTACTTGTTGTTGTCCATTCTCATCCAAAGCAGCCTGCTTTAGCCTGTGCTTCTACCCCACTAACAAATGCCCTTCTAGCTATAGTATTTGACTCAGAAATTAAAGCATTAAGTTGGTGGTTTGAATGAGAATAACCTCTAAGGTTTCATCTACATGAACGCTTAGTCCCCGGATGATGGAACTATTCATGAAGGATTATGAGGTATGGTGTTGTTGGAGGAAATGGGTGGGTCCCTGGGGATACACTGACATTTGAACAGCCCACATCATTCTCAGCTGTCTTCCTCAAGCTCGTGTCTCAAGATGTGAACTCTTAGCTACTGTTTTAACACAATGGCTACCTGCTGCTCGGCTCCTTACCATGGTAGTCATGGCCTCTAACCCTCTGGAACTGTCAGGCTGAAAGACGCACTTTCATTAATAATATCACCTTGGTCATATGTCTTGTAACAGCAACAAAAAACTAAGGCAATAATTGTCTCATGAAGCAGAGTGTACTGAACGTTTTGTACTGAATGTTTTCTTCTGAACCAAGGTAAAAAGTAGTAATGAGAGAACTCTAGTAGAAAGACATTTGATGTCTTCCCTAGATTTCCAGATGTCCTGTTCTTATTTCATTCATTTCTCTTTCTCTTTATCACATTCTGTGAAATTTATTGTATAAAAATTCATTTTTAAAATCCAAATTGAAGCCGGGCAGTGGTGGCGCACTCCTTTAATCCCAGCACTTCGGAGGTAGAGGCAGGTGGACTTCTGAGTTCGAGGCCAGCCTGGCCTACCGAGTGAGTTCCAGGACAGCCGGGGCTACACAGAGAAACCCTGTCTCGAAAAAGCAAAACAGAAAGAATAAAAAAATAAAATCCAAATTGAAAATTAAATTGAGATTGCATGTGCAACATTTCCCTTCCAAACATGCAGATATTTTAAGTTATAGATCTTAATTTTCAAGAAAAAAATAAATCTTACGAGAACCACTTCTCTCCTCCCATCATATAGGACCAGGGTGTATGGCTCAGGTGTTGCGTTTGGTGGTAGTCCCTTTATCCACTGAGTCTCTTGCTGGCCCAGAAGTAACATGTTTTTAAAGAAAGCTCGAGAAAATAAAACTATACTTCACCTTAAAAGAATTATTCTTTTTATCCTGTGAGTTCAGGTGTGTTTTATAAGCTGTACTTTTTTTATATATGGTGGCTTTTGATGTTTAAGAATAGAATCATCTAGATTTGATGATTAAATATGGGAAGGATTCTCAGGTGGAGCAGTCTCTGAATTGTCCTTCCTTTAGTCTCTGCTTCTTAGTTAACCTCTACAACTCCTTCCATGGGTACTTTGTTCCCCCCTTAAGAAGGAACTAAGTATCCCCACTTTGTCTTCCTTCTTCTTGAGTTTCTTATGGTTTTTGGATTGTACTTTGTGTATTCCGATCTTCTGGACTAATAACCTCTTATCAGAGAATGCATACCATGTGTGTTCTTTTGTGATTGGGTTACTTCACTCAGGATGATATTCTCCAGGTCCATCCATTTCCCTAAGAATTTCATAACTTCATTGTTTTTAATAAGCTGAGTAGTACTCCATTGTGTAGATGTACCACATTTTCTGTATCCATTCCTCTGTTGAGGGACATTTGGGTTGTTTCCAGTTTCTGGCTATTATAAATAAGGCTGCTATGAACATAGTGAAGCATGTGTCCTTATTACCTGTTGGAGCATCTTCTGGGTATATGCCCAGGAGTGGTAGAGCTTGGTTCTCTGGTATAAGTATGTCCAATTTCCAGGGGAAACTGATTTCCAGAGTGGTTGTACCAGCTTGCAATCCCACCAGCAATGAAGGAATGTTCCTCTTTCT
>NW_022196899.1:316066-339730 GCF_008632895.1 Mastomys coucha
CAATGACCCTCACATCACCAAAGGATTTTACCTCCATTGTAGCTAAGCTGAGAGTTGACAGTTCTGCTCTGCTGAGGAATGAATCATAGGCATGATTTTTGGATACAGACTTTATGCTGTGGTCAAAACTATTTGACTTGAGTGAGTGACTTCATTCTCAGCCCACAGAGAACAGGTTGCATTCATTTAAGAAATGGTGTAGGTATTAAGATGGTCTATCCATAAAGTCATTCACCAACTGTTTCAATGAACAATGGTTCTGCTTGGAGGGTGGCACAGACATTAGGTGCAGGTAAGAATCTGGTTCATTAGCTGTGATAATTTGGAAAATCATTCACCTCAGAGAAAGAGTAACTTACAAAATCCTCTTCTTCAAACTTGATACAAGAGCTACAAATGTCAAGCAAAGCATTCAGTCTCACTCTTTGTTGTTCTCTTTCTTACAAGCCACCTCCCAAGTTAATTGTCTTTGTCTCCTTTGGGTGTGTAATTATTTTTGAAATATATAAGCTGTTCTGAAAACTATAGTATAGTGTAAAAACATGAAATAAACAATACTACTAATAGAGAGGCTGAGAAAGGAAAAGCAAGATTTCAAGACCCTTATGTTGTACACAGCCAGACACTGTCACAAACAAGCTGAAAGTGTATATAGATTGTATAATATTGGACCTATTTCTCCAATTACCAAATTAGAGAGACCATTGGAAGGCAATCAACAAATTTCTAATTTCTCATATTTTTGGATTTCAATCAATTAGGATATGTTGGTAATATTAATTTTCATATTAAGATATTAAGAAAAGGTAATTGTTACTTCCTGTTGTTTTGTTGTAAGAGGTGGAATTAGATTTGTGTGGATTTCTTGAAAGATTACCTTCTTGCTTCTTCTAGGATGTAGTTTTGCTCCTTATGTTGGAGTTTTCCATATATTATCCTTTGTAGGGCTGAATTTGTGGAAGGATATTGTGTAAATTTTGTTTTGTCATGGAATATCTTGTTTTCTCCATCTATGGTAATTGAGAGTTTTGCTGGGTATAGTAGCCTGGGCTGGCATTTGTGTTCTTGTAGGGTCTGTATGACATCTGCCCAGGATCTTCTGGCTTTCATAGTCTCTGGTGAGAAGTCTGGCGTAATTTGGATAGCCTGCCTTTATACATGTTTTTTTTTTCCCTTACTGTTTTTAAAATTCTTTCTTTGTTTAGTGCATTTGGTGTTTTGATTATTATGTGACAGGAGGAATTTCTTTTCTGGTCCAGTGTATCTGGAGTTCTGTAGGCTTTTTGTATGTTCATGGGCATCTCTTTCTTTAGGTTAGGTAAGTTTTCTTCTATAATTTTGTTGAAGATATTTACTGGTCCAGTACATTGGGAGTCTTCACTTTCTTCTATACCTGTTATCCTTAGGTTTGGTGTTCTCAGTGCATCATGGATTTCCTGGATGTTTTGGGTTAGGAGCTTTTTGCTTTTTGCATTTTCTTTGACTGTTGTGTCAATGTTTTCTATGGTGTCTTCTGCCCCTGAGATTCTCTCTTCTATCTCTTGTTATTCTGTTGGTGATGCTTGCATCTGTAACGCCTGATTTCTTTCCTAGGTTTTGTATCTCCAGGGTTGTCTCTCTTTCTGATTTCTTTATTGTTTCTATTTCTATTTTTAGATTCTGGATGGTTTTGCTCATTTCCTTCACCTGTTTGATTGTGTTTTCCTGTAGTTCTTTAAGGGACTTTTGTGTTTCCTTTTTAAGAGCTTCTAGCTGTTTACCTGTGTTCCCCTGTATTTCTTTGAGGGTGCTATTTATGTCTTTCTTAAAGTCCTGTTTCCTCATCATGAGAAGTGATTTTAGGTCTGAATCTTGCTTTTCTGTAATGGTGTGTCCAGGACTTGCTATGGTGGGAGAATTGTGTTCAGAAGATGCCAAGTAACCTTGGTTTGTGTTGTTTATTTTCTTATGCTTGCCCCCCCACCATCTGGTCATCTCTAGTGCTACCTGCCCTTGCTAAGTCTGACTGGAGCCTGTATTTCCTCTGATCCTGATTGTGTCAGAACTACTCAGAGTCATGCTGTCTCTGTGATTTTGTGATTCTTGGATCATGTGACCCTGGGTTTTTTAGAGCACCTTCGCGTGCACCAGCTTCCTCTGGGTGTTGTGGGACTGGCTGCAGAGCTTGCTCCCAAGGTCTGCTTAGGATGCCAGCCCAGAGAGACTGGAAGGAACCCCTCCTTTATTGTTGAGAATACTTTTGGATGCCAACAAGTCCTGGATGACAGGAGCCTGAGATAGCTGTCTCCTGAGAGGCTCTGATAGTACCCAACTAATACAGAAGTAGAGGCTCACAGCCATCCATTGGACTGAGTACAGAGTCCCCAATGAAGGAGCTAGAGAAAGAACCCAAGGAGCTGAAGGGTTTGTAGCCCCTTGGGAGGAATAATAATGTGAACTGACTAGTATTCTCAGAGCTCCCAGGGACTAGAACTCCAACCAAAGGGGGAACATGGGGGGACTCATGGCTCCAGCAGCATGCATATAATATAGCAGAGGAGGGCCAAGCTGGTCATCAGTCATCGATGGGAGGAGGGGACTTTGGCCCTGTGGGGGTTCTGTGCCCCAGTGTGGGGGTATGCCAGCATCAGTAAGCGGGAGGGGGTAGGATGGTGAGCAGGGGAAGGGGGGAGGGAACAGAGGATTGTTTTAGTTTTTGTTTTATTTCATTTTATTTTTTTCTTATTTTATTTTATTTATTTATTTTTGGAGGGACCTGGGAAAGGAGATATTTTAAATAAGAAAACATCTCATAAAATAAATAAATAAATAAAAAAGAAATGGAGTAAAGAGACCCCCCCCCAAAAAAAAAGAATAGAGCCATCTGTCCTGTTTATTTTAACTAACAGAAAGTAAATATGCCATTTTTGAAAAATAAAACTAAAAAGATTAAGGACGAAAATTTAAAAGGTGGCTTTACTTTCATATTCTTATATTACATTTGGGTATAGACTATCTTTTGATTTTCTTAGATGGTTTACTTTTTCAGTACTTGCTTCTCGATTTTATGCACCTCCTATGTCCTTATACCAAACAATATATAAAAAACATAATTCATGTTTATAAATTGTTTTTTATGGGAGAGTTTTCAGAAAGGAAAGCAAAAACAGAGGGAAAAGATATAATTTTATTATAATCTCAAAAATAAAAGAAATAACTAAAAAATATTATCGTTACTAGTTATCTACAAAAACTGTAAATGTGTAAAGTATCCTCACATTTAAAGAATTGCATATGCTAAAGAGAAAGAACTGCATTTCCTGTGTCCCATCCTTATCAAACACCACTTTTAGTCTAAGTAATCTGCTTCGTCACATAAATCACTTCCCAGACTTGAATGAGCCTTCCACAAGGAACATGAATTTATTTTGGAATTCAAACAAATAAATTGTAAAGAAGAGATAAAAAGTCAAGTCTGTAGCTTAACTTCATTGACCCTTTTCCATCCATGAAGTCTCACGCTTTGATTCATAATCAAATGTTTGTAAATTTAAATCCAACTTTAATGTTTTTCATTTTTCTAATGCCAAACATGCTACTAATTTTGAGGATCTCCTTTCTATTGAGCTCTTCTTGCTTTCACAAATGTTGTACTGAATGTGTGAGGCTTATGTTTCTCTCTGGCGCATTTTGTCTTAAGAGAAGGGAATCTGGATTTAGCAACATAATATTTACCTTTAAGTTATTGTTGTTTATTTTTATAGTAATCATTAATTCACTTAGTATTCATAGAGTGCTTACCACTAATCAAGACTTTGAGAGTGAAAAAATCCTCAATTTTCTCTTCTTAATATCAGAGACAGGTGATGAAAATAAATATTGATATATTTGAGTCAACTGCTAAATCCCAAGGACACCCCAGGAAGCTCATTGTCACTGATTGTTGCTAACTAAAAGTCTAGTGTGATCCTAAATCAGGTGGAGGGCTGTCAGGAACCATTGCTCACCACCTGAGAGTTATCACTCCCACAGCTCTTCTAATTCTGTGTTTTCTCACTAGCTTGAAATTATGGAAGTAGTTTTCTGCATATGTTCGAAATGTAAGGGTGATTGTTTCTCACATAAATTTTAAAATTTGTATGAGCAAGTGTAAACAGCCTGATAGGTGACGAGTGGGAATGTCACATGTCACAGCATATCAGGGTAATGAGATGTCTAACAGTCTCATGGACACACAGTCTGGAAAACCTTCCTTTATATTCATGTTCTTAATAAACCACACATTTATAACATAACATAGGCAAGGTAAACTTCCGTTCAGTGGAATCGTGGGTCAACTCAAGGTAAACCATTATTCTACAAAACCATGGTTCACAAATAACTTAATTAGGTCTTATAACCACATTTCAAAGACTACTGTTCTGTTATTGTGTGTAAGATATAGAAGCCTTCCCCAATAAAGCAAAAATGAGGAGAGCTGACACGCAACATATAGGAGTAGGTTAACAATTTTCTAGACAACATAGTTACATTTTTTGCATTATTTTTCTGAAGTCTTCTATAGGCTTTGATTGCTTGAGATTGCTCTTCTTTCTCTTTCTTCCTTTCTTCTTTTCTTCCCCCTCTTTTTCTCTTCCCTCCATTTCTCTAGCACTGCAGGGTTAATTTTATCAGTATGAGAAATATGAAGCGAGGGAATTTAATAGTTGTTTCGCTAGGTAAGGGATAAGGCAAATTCCACCGCCTTTCATTTGATTACAATCTTCTCCGCTAGTTTAATTAAAAACATTCATGTGAGAAAGGAAGAAGCACGGTTGAGGATCTAGTTGTTTTATTGTATCGGACGTGGAGTAGGAACAATGACACCAAGGCTTACAATCGTAAGACTTAAACATTTCATGTAAATCTAAAATGCAGACGTCGGTCAGTGGCAGACAAATGTCAGCAGACTGGATTCCAAATGCAATGCGGGCAGCAAAGTTGACACTTATCAGTCATCCATACATCAGTAACTAAAACAATTTTAGGGTTGTCTAGACAGGCATGTATTATGTTTTAAATTTAAATCTTTAGTAGAAGGACAGCAGCAGGCTCGGGATCTATATTTGGTTTTGTCAGAAATGAGGAAAGCCGAAGGGGGGGAAAAAGAGTGTTTTCAGGTTTCTATATGCAGAAAAGCTTTGGTACTGCTGCTATCAGAGCAGATACTGTGACATAGGGCTGCAATTTATACCAAGTTCTGGGGTATGTGTCCCAAATTTCTGATTTTTTAGATAAAATTTAAATCATGTTTTAAGAAAATCCCAAATCTTTACCACTGTCTTTGCAAATCTTTCTCATTTTTTTTAAAACTATAATTGAGTTAAAAATGTATCATTAGTGAAAATTGAGGAATTAGAAGGAGCATAAATTTACAGGTGCCATGAGAGAGGTGAACTCTTTCCCGAGGAAGAGACAGCCAGGGAAACACAAAGGGAAGTGGTTACTACCCAGTGCGGCTGTAAATGAACTTCCACTCTTCTCAGAGCAAAGAACCAGGGAGGGAATTTTACTTAAATTTGATTTGAAATTGATTTAGCATGCTCATCTGCAACCACAGCCAACATCACGAGACTTCTGAACGAAACGTCTAGCAAACTGTCTTGTTTTCCAAGCCTGACAAACTAAAACCAACAATGAGGGAAGAGTGAGTGAGAGTGAGCCTCCAGGAAAAGGACAACACACAGAGTTGGGGGGAACACTTGAGGATGTTTTTACCCTGATGCCGTTTATTTAATTACTTCCCGGCACTTACAGTTTTTAGTAGTTTGAGTTTCTTCTTTTTTGTATTTATGGCTTATATTAACATACTTTTCTACACAGGTAGCCTCTATTCCTTAAATTATAATTTTTTTCTATGGGTCTGCATTTGGCATTATTTAAGTTGGTTCAAATTTTAGCTTGCCTTTATAAAGTAATTATGATTCTTAAAATCACTCCCAGTTTGATTCGAATAGCTAAGAAGAAAACTTCGCTGATCCTCGCTTTCTAAGTGGCTTATTCTAAAGCGCTTCCTGACTCGTGAGCAGAAGTCAGTGAGTGATGTCTGTCCCTTGACTATGTGGTTTCCATCTCTCTTACCCTCTCCCCACAGCATACCTCCTACATACACATCTTTGTGATGAAAGTAATTGTTCTAAATATATGACAACATACAGATTACTGCAATCCACTGCTTCTTAATCCTATGGCTGTATATCACAGCCTTTAAATATTTATAACATCCCCTTGAACATTTTAGAGGGAGAAAGACAAAAATTTTTCATTTTCTATTAGAGTGGAAATGTGGCTATGGTTAAAAAAAATACTGTCTGCTTTAAGAACTTAAATCATGTGTGGTGACCTCTAGTTAGTCAACGATATTAATTGGGTTTACTTGAGCAATTCCCTTTCCATGCAGTGACATCAGAATAGCTAGGTAGGTTTTTCCATGAATCGAAGATGTCTTTTCACTTTCTATGTTGGTTTATTCCTAATTTCATTTCATCTATCTGATAACTATCGATATCTCTTAATCTCTTTATTCATAATTTTCATAGAATTCATCCAAATATCTGTCAAGCCAAAGAAAGTGATTTTCAATACTATTTTAAAAATCCTTATCTTCCCATATAAGACAAGGTATAATGCCACGTTAAAATATCCTATTTTAAATGTACTTCTTAATGAGCAGTGGTGCCACTATTGTGATATGAAAACATTCAGAGTCATCTTATCATTGTGAGATATCATAAACAAATCTTTTTTTTTCCCCTAAGAATTTCATGACAATCAGGCTTCGCTGTTTTTTAGTATTGAGAATGTCTTAGATTTTTACTTTTTATACATGCTCTACCATCATTGTCCACCAGGTGGGGATATAATTATATTTTTGGCTTGAAACATTCACCCTGTTCTGTGAAAGGAATATTCATCTTCACAATTTGAGCAAGGATCACTTAATTTGTGTTTTGTAAATACTCGGATATCAACCTGCGTTATTTTATATCAGGTGGTGCTTTCTTTTGTTTCCACTTTCTTAGGGATTCTGAAACCTAGCTAATGGAACCATTGGTATTTTGCTGGTGTAATTTCTATCTCCATGTGGGAACGGTCAAAGAAGGAGTCTTAGCTCCCAAGGATAGTTAATGCAATCCCCAGCATTATGAAGAGTCACTTTGCAACTAAGTGCAGGTTGCTGACAGGGATTTAATTGGAGGGTTGGCGAAAGAGAGGTAAGAGATTCTCCTGTTTTTTTTTCTCTAAGCCAGGAAAGAGGGATGCACTCAGCCACGGAGCTGCCAGGAAGCAGAGGATGTGAAAGCAAATGAAGTGGTTTTATGTCCTGCAAGGTCTGCTCTTTGTAAAAAAACCTACCTCAGCTCCCCTGCTTGCTTCTTCCATTTTCTCTTTCCTTCCCATCTGTCTCTTCAGTTTTTAAGAAGTCTATTTGTTTCCAGGCTTGCTTTGCTTATCGGCCTACTACTGATCATTCGCTTATTGATTTATTACCTGTCTGTGAGAGAGACATACAATCACGTATGTATGTTTTTATATAACACAAATTGTATGATACCTACCAAGTATGCACATACACTGTAGAGCTTTATAATCATGGTAATAGCTAAAAATAGTATCCGTTGTAAAAAGATTCTGTTTCTCTCTCTCTTTTTTGACGGGACTTGTTTTACGAGATTCTGTTTGCCAATAGTCGCGGATGTCTAGGCATCTCAACATTTGACTTCTGTGTTCTTTCTTTGCGAGAGGACAGGATGTTCCCCATGGTTTTTGTTCAGGTGCTGTCCTGGAAGTCAAAGTCCTTAAGCTCTTTGGAGGCAGCAAGAGAGATGAGTGTTCCTCTCTACACAACAGCAGACTAAGATTTAAAGTTAGCAGTATAAAGTAACCTGGTGAACCTCCAGAGGAGCCAGTTTCACGAGCGAGTTGAGTACAAAGCTCCGGTTTCAGAAACAAGAACAAACATTTGGCCAACACGTCTTCTCTTCCCAAGAAACACTGTCCTAAAGTTTAAGGCAAAACAACAAAGCAGTCTTTGACGAAAACTGCTCATTTATGGGGATTTCTCCAAAAAGGGTGTGATGTCTTGATCATTTCTTTTTTAAATAAACCGTCAGAAATAGAAATTTTAGTCTTGCTTGAGCTGCTGGAAACATTAGCTACAGGTAAATAAACTTGATGTCTTAAATTTTAAGGAATTAGCATACTCCTTCCACTTGTCTTTTGTTTGGTTATTTATGCCAGAGATGTTTTAATTTTAAATGTTTATGCTCATGGTGATGTTAGCTTTGTTACAGTTTTTCCCCACCACCCAGTATTCCAGAGTGAGACATTGTCACAAAAATTAATAAATAAAACCAAAAATACAAAACCACCCAAAGAAACAAGAAAAGATGACACCTGTGTGACTTATTTTATTTTATTTTTTTTAGAAAATGTATCCTGTGATACTCAGTAGTGCTCATACAAATGCTGGTACTGGTGGCAAATTCACTTGTAAAAGTAGAATCTACGCTCGAGGCCAGCCTGGTCTACACAGTGAGTACCAGGATGGCTAGGACAACATACAACACAGAGAAACCCTGTCTTGAAAAACAAAAACAAACAAAAAAAAAGTAGACTCTACACAGTAGGTTCAGTAGTATTTCTATTCCATAGAAGCGAGGCACTCAAGAGGATGGCACCTCCGCTTATCTTAAAGTGTTGGAAACCACCATGAACTTGGAATTTTCTTGGTCTCATGCCTTCTCATTTCTTGTGCAGCTGTGTGTGGACCTGTGCGTGTTCACACATGCATGTGGATTTGTGCATGTTCACAGCTGAATGTGGAGTCGTTCAGCTATGCAGCTGCACGTGGACTGGTGCATCTATGCAGCTGCACGTGGACTGGTGCATCTATGCAGCTGCACGTGGACTGGTGCATCTATGCAGCTGCCCGTGGACTGGTGCATCTATGCAGCTGCCCGTGGACTGGTGCGTCTATGCAGCTGCACGTGGACTGGTGCGTCTATGCAGCTGCCCGTGGACTGGTGCGTCTATGCAGCTGCCCGTGGACTGGTGCATCTATGCAGCTGCACGTGGACTGGTGCATCTATACAGCCGCACGTGGACTGGTGCATCTATGCAGCTGCACGTGGACTGGTGCATCTATGCAGCTGCACGTGGACTGGTGCATCTATGCAGCCGCACGTGGACTGGTGCATCTATACAGCCGCACGTGGACTGGTGCATCTATGCAGCCGCACGTGGACTGGTGCATCTATGCAGCCGCACGTGGACTGGTGCATCTATGCAGCTGCACGTGGACTGGTGCATGCTTGTCTCTTCCTCCCCACACCTCTTTCTTACCTCCTCTCATCTTTCTCTTTGAGTTAGTTAAGACTGGTCCTTCACTTGGTGGCAATCCTTTTGAGACACGATATTTCACACTCATTGCAGTTGAGCATCAGCTGAACTGTGTGAACTCAGAGAATGAGCGCGTGATGCATAAGAATGATGTTGAGAAAACTGTTTAAATGGATTCTTAATTGATTTTTATCAGAAAAATTAAAAAGTCCGTATTATTAATTGAAAAGAGTACAAAGCTTTATAAATCTACAGTCTTTGGAAAATAAGCCTGGAATTCGCTTGGAAAATATTACCCGTTCTTCTTAGTTTAGAGAACATAGAGAATTGAGTAAAATTTAAATGTTATTGGTACTGGGTATTGTGTGTGTGTGTGTGTGTGTGTCTGTGAAATATTCCTCCATAATATTTGATACTCTTATATTAATATTTATTATTGTCCTTAACAAAAGAGAATCTTTTCATTGTTTTAAATTTTTTATTTGTTTTCTTGAGGCATCGTAAGCTGTGGTCAAATATAATAGAGCTTTCCAAGTTTTAAATCTTGTGGATAAAATAGATCTTAAACCAGTGTGTGATATACCAGGCTCTTTTGCCTAAGTGTCCCTGTATATGATGAAAAGAAGACGACTCTCTATTCCTATTCGAGAGAAGTAACATCACTACTATAATTAACCTCTGGACAGAATGACCTCTAGTATGTATATTTTCCATTTGCTTTGTTATACTGTGAACATCACAGCAACTGTGAGAGAACATCATTAGTCCCAAATAAGAACAACAACAACAACAGCAACAACAACAAAAACGAAAACAAGGAAGGAAGGAAGGAAGAAAAAGAAATCATTGGAAGCTTCAAGACCTAAATAATTCGCCAAGACTCACTTAGCAGGAAATACAAGAAGTGTGTCTGGGAAGCAGGGTTCCTATCTCCAAGAGCTCCCATTATTCAATGAGAAAAATGGAAGATAGAGAAGAGAAAGACCTTGGTAACATGATGGAGCAGTAGGTTTGGAATTGGAGCTCTTTACCTTTAAAGTCAGTGGCTGGCCTCTTTCATCTGCCATGATACCCCAAACCAGCATTTTAAATAGTTTTATTTTAATTCATGTTTAAGAATGTGAAAAGTTTAAAATAATAATAATAATAATAATAATAATAATAATAATAATAATAATATCTCACTACTTTAGGTCTTCATAATTAACTTAATCCTTTGAGTCAGAAACAGTAAACCATTTTCAATAAATAGCCAGCCTGTGTCATCAGGCACCCTTGTGACTCTGTGTGTCACTTTCTCACTCCTTACTATATGACATGATAAATGACCAGGATTTCTTCCCCAACTGGAGTAAAAATAGGACTCTGATAGAAAACACTTGAGATGGTGAAGATAGGACTTCCTAAAATAGAACCAGGCACCAATCCCAGTTCTCCACAAAAATATATTGATTCTTACTTACTACCTAAGAACCTATTCCCAGACCCTGTGCATATGAATGGGGTAGAACATGATTTTGTTTTGTTTTATTTTTTGCTTGTTCGTTTTTGTTTCTCTCTTAACATCTTCCTTAGAATGTCACATTTATATAGGTAGCACTGAAGCAATTAGAGTTGTTCTCAGTTTTCTGGACTGTGAAGCCACTTGACAAAAGATTTAAAGATAAATAGCATAGAATAAACCCAAAGAGAAGAACCCATAAGAACAAGCCCAGTATACATAGACTGAATCAATGTGATCCTCTGAAACACAGCTGTTTCTTTTAAAAAAATATGAAAAATGTATTCTTTCATATTTATTCTTTTAACACTATTTTAATTAAACATGACACCCATAAACATCTGTTATTTTTGCTGGGTGCAAAAAATAAGGAGTAACACATGAGCAAACAAAGTGCTCAGTAGCAGCCCACAAGGGAACAAATATTCATAAAAGTAATTACACGACAAATCCAAAGGCAGCAGAGGATAGGGTAGGTCATGGTGACGTAGGTGTATGTAAGGGCATAAGGAGCAGCCAGCATGTGCTTACAGAATGAATAGAGAATGGTTGGGGAGCAGACAGAATTTACTCAGGAAGGGTAAAGATGGCCTGGGTTTTAGTGTAGTTGGTAGATTCCTTGCTTAATCTGGCCTAACTAGAACTGAGTCCAAGCACTGCATAATTGGCCCATCACAGAAGGAGAAAGAAAAAAATTAAAGGCAATCCTCTTTATTAACCTGGGGCACATGACACCATGCCTCCAGGAAAAATTAACAACAACAAGAGAAAGAAAAGAAGGGAGTTTAAGGAGATGGTGACCAACATTTTTAAAGAGAACAACACAAAATGAAAGTTCAAAGCGAAACAGACAAATAAATAAAAGGAAGTGAGGATTAGTAAGCTATTTATTTTCCCTAGAGCATCAACAGAAAAGAACAGATGTATACATGGGTATGTCCATGTTTATTTGTGTGTACATGTATATGTGTGTCTGTGTTTGTATACATTGGTGAATGTATGTATGTATGTATGTATGTATGTATATTTTCTATTTTGAATTATTTCATGCCCAGTGAGAATTATCTTGCATGATGTATACAGAGAATTTCTATCACACTAATATTATGCCAAATGTTGGAAACACCTATGTGCTCCTCAATCTATCATGTAGACCGTGCCTGCCCTGATCACTGGTTCCACTGGCAAATTGAGTATCCACATACAATAATTACAGAGGAGCAATTAAAGCAAAAATGTCAGCCTTCCATCAAAGGAACAAAAATAAATACAGGCTATTTTGTAAAAACTAACACTGCATCCTGTATCCCTGCATAAACTATCATATGCTAACAAAATTGTAGAGCACTGTGTGTTGCACATAATTGTGTAAGTATGCAGATGAAACATGGTGCCTCATTATGCTTTGACCTATTCTATAAGAAGGCATAAGGATGAAACCTGTTATATCTGGGAAACAGATCCCTTACCTACTTTTAGTGGATCTGAGAGGAAGTGTTCTCTTTCACTGAGTACCATTTAATATATTTTAAATTATACATATGTATATATATATAAATATATATATGTGTATTTTTTGAGTATATATTTTTTATAAAAAATATACCTAGAAAGCCCAGCTTGGATTGCATAATCTTAACTCATTAAAATATGATGGAAGAAAAAAAGAAATACATATTATTTGGAAGTTACAGTGTCTTTTTTCTTTTAATAGTGAATGTCCTGAGCATGCTTGGAGGCAGAAGTGTGGAGATAGATGGATGGAGTGGAAATGAAATATAAAGTAAGTGAAAATTGTAGGATTTATGGCAGAAGTGGAAAGCCTGGGATCTTAGAAGACAAATGTCTTTTCTATGAGGCATCTAAACAGAGGTACTGAATCCCATCTTTAGAAAAGATGCTGACAGACCATCGTTCTTTTGTTTTGGTATTAGTAATAGTGATTGGGAGAAGTATGGGAACAGTGCAGGTAGCTTTCAGGTAATGGATCAGAAATAAGTAAGTGGATATTAGTCCAAAAGTTTGGAATACCCACGATTCAGTTCACAGATCATATAAAGCCTAAGAAGAGGGAAGACCAAAATGTGGATGCTTCAGTGATTCTTAGAAGGGTGAACAAATTACTCAATTACTCACAGGAGGAAATATGGAGACAAAGTATGGAGCAGAGACTGAAGGAAAGGCCATCCAGAGACTGCCCCATCTGGGGATCCATCCCATATACAGCCACCAAACCTGGACACTATTGTGGATGCCAGGAAGTGCTTGTTGATGGAAACCTGATATGACTGTCTCCTGAGAGGCTCTGCTAGAGCCAGACAAATACAGAGGCAGATGCTCACAGCCAACCAGTGGACTCAGTGTGGGGGTTGGGGATCCCTGATGGAGGACTTGGAGAAGGGACTGAAAGAGCTGAGGGGGTTTGCAGCCCCATGGGCGGGGAGCAACAGTGTCAACAAAACAAACCTCCCCCCCTCAGCTCCTGGGGACTGGACCACCAACCAAAGAATACACACTGAGGGACCCATGGAGCTAGCCGCATATATGGCAGAAGATGGCCTTGTTGGACATCAGTAGGAGGAGAGGCCCTTTGGCCTGAGGGTGTTCGATGCCCCAGTGTAGGGCAATGCCAGTTCAGGAAGATGGGAATGGGTGGGTGGGTCAGGGAGCACCCTCATGGAGGCAGGGGAGGGGAGATGGGCTAGGGAGTTTTGGAAGCAGAGACCTGGAAAGGAGAAAATTTTGAAATAAAAACTAAATAAATAAAATATAAAAGGTTAAAAATGAAAAAAAAAGAGAAATATATTTTAATGACTAATTCCCTATGACCACTTGTCTAGAGAAATATCTGCTTTTATGCAGAGTCGAAGGGGTCTGTGGCCAGGATGGATGTATCTCAGATGCAGGGCTGGGAGCTGGCTTGCTTGGCAAGCTTCAGTGTGACCTTCTTCTCATCCATACACTGATGAGCTGGGAGGGGGATGATATAAACCATTAGGATGACTTGTTTGTTGTGAGGCTGTAGTTAGGTGATATGGAAGCAATATATCAAAAAAATTAAAGCCTAGTAACAGGAAACTTATAGAATATTTATTATTTTGGTATTGTCACTGAGATAAGATGGAATGACAAAGTTTGGAACTGAATTAAGGTCCTCTCACTCAATATTACGTAAACACTTTTAGACGTTGGCACTTTTCTGCATTGCCTCCGAAGACAAGTAAATATAAAATAAAGCTTAAATTCGTTCTAATGAAAGGTTCATTTCATTTTTTTCCATTTATACTTAATTTGCAAAAAAAAAATATGTTTGATAAATTCTTATTGGGTAAAAATTACCCTTGTTCACAAAAAGCTGTAGTCCTACCCTTTTGTGCTCCACAAGAGAACAAGATTGACCGTGATCCATTCCGTTTTCTTCTTCTTCCATTTCCTATTGCCTGGAGTCCTAGCTCACAGAATTGTCCTGCTTGCGTAAGAGGACTTCTTTCCTCCTCAGTCACATCTCTCTGGAAATATCCTCACAGGCATTCCTGGAGGTCAATTTCCCGCATAATGCTATATTAGCCGTAGTCCAAGATGAACTCAGTCATCACGTAAGACGGCATTCAGCATTTTAATATACGTATCAATGTATATAAAGAAATAAAAGTGTAATTTTTCTTAGAGGGAAACATACCTATACGTATTTACGTATATAAAGAAATAAAAGTGTAATTTTTCTTAGAGGGAAACGTACCTTACTTTGCTTAAAGGTATGCGCAAAGCACATGGAAACTTCGGAATCCTAAGCATCACAAAAATTTGTTTCTCAAGGGAATGAGCTAAGTCAAGAGAAGCGGAACTGGACATGATACATTATGAGCTTCAGGGTGTAGATAGTTGCTAGAAAATATTTTAAGATTTATTTTCCTTGTTTTATATTATATATATGTATGTATGTGTATCTCTGTGTTGGTTTGTACATTGAGTACAGGTGCCCTGCAATACCAGAGGCCTTATATTCATTGAAGCTGGTGTTATAGGTAACTGTGAGCCATCTAATCTGGGTTCTAGGCACTCAACTTGGCTCTTCTGCAACAGCAGGGCAGACTCTTAAGCTCCATTACACCTCTGCGGGCCTGGCTAAAGAATATTGTGGCAATGGATTACCTCAGTGGGTGAGTAAGGATTCTCTTCAAGGTTATGATGCAAACTACACTTACAGCTACTATACAATATACGATGTATACTGCCATAAATACGTAGGCATATACATGTGTGTGTGTGTTGGGGTGCATGTGAATTAAAAGTTACTGTGAATTAAAAGGTACTTCCAGAAGAGATGATGCCTGAAAATTAATTGACTGACCCTATTAATAGTAATAAATTAAATCAATGGATTTAGGGGCATGCAAGATTAAGCTCTGATTTGTTGACACACACACACACACATATATATATATATACATATATATATATACATGTACATAGTTAAATAATTTAATTATTTGTCTTTGGGATATTGAAATCTGCTAAATTATGTTGTGGATATTCAAGGTGAAGAATGTGTACAAAATGTATCATTTCTCACAATCTTTTGTTCTGGCGTAAATGGATATCATTGTACATATTCTTGGTGAAAAGAAAGCATCCCGTGACACAGCATAGCAGATGCCCACACAGATAAATACTGTTCAGTGCTATGTCTTAGTAATAAAATCTGTTATTTTAAAATTCTAAGTTCACCAGTCCTAGGTTTTACAATAGAAATATTTATGCTCCCTTTTTAGAAGTCGTATCAGGTGAACACATGGCAAGAGATAGTTATGTCAGAGACTTGCTCAACTGAACATCTCTTTAGTGATAAAGGCCACAGACTATGCTATATTACTTCTCAAACTTGCAATTATTCATAATTATCTTAGCCAGATTAACTGAATTTCTCTTAGAAAGTGAAAAAGAAAGGCTATCTCACTCAATCACAATCCAGGCAGAACTTCTTGCCATCAAGAACACGCAACCTTTCTCCTAACCCTCTTTTGGGTAAATCGCCTTCTACTATCCTTCACTGCTTTAATTTGAATTAATAAAAACCTTTCATAAAACTTCTAGTTCCTTCAACATTCTCCCATATGATTGAGAAGTTTTACAAGTCACAATAACATATTTTGGGGCCTTTTATATTCTTGCCTAGTCTTTACTGACACTATGAAGTTTCACACAATTTCCTGTCTGGCTCTCATCAAATGCTGGCAAAATTTATTCGATTCAAATTAAATAGATGTAGCACAGCGTAATCTTTCTCTATTAAATATGTCACTTTCAGCAATTGTTTCTTAATATCCCTCGCAGCTTCCATCTAAGATTAGCACTTTCTTCGCTGACAGAGTTTCACTAACCTACTGAATTATTCACTGAAGCATAACCTTCAGATAGCAGGTTAGAAAGACCTTGATTATGGCAGGAAGTGAACTGGATAAACCATTTTTTTCTTTAAAAGAAAATTTCTCAGCAGAGCAGAGTCTGAAATGAGATAAGTATTAAATGTATGTAAAAATTAAGTTGATAATTGGTAGAAATTTAGCCAACTGCAGCATCTGTGTGTTTTGTTTGTAATAATACAGGATACCAACTTAAGAACCAAAAGCAGCTTAAAGCATCTGCATTACCATCAGGCTTATTTAGCCTAAGAACACGTGAGCTGGATGCACCTTTAACAAACAAAATTGTTACAGGAGGTTTTACCAGGGCTTCCAATATATGGCTTATCTTTTTTTTTTAAATCGTGTCTACTCCTATTCTTTCCTCACTTTTGTTTCCTGTTCTCCAATTTTGTTTCAGTTTCATAGACTAGTAGAGTCCATGGTAAAGTCTGCAGCAAATTCTATCACTAGCGTCTCATGTTTTATCTCAGTTCGGTGTTGAAAAGTCATTAGAATACCAGCTGAGGAGATAACACTCTTTGAACTCGCAAATCAGAAAACTCAGCCACTCACAAATCAGCTACTTCCTGAGGTAGTCAATATCAAGGTTTAACACGGATTCACAGTATGGTGCACTGGTTTTCTTTTGTTTGTTTTTATTTATTTTTAAATTTTTTTTTTTTTTTTTTACCACAACAGGCAAGTGCATAAAGACAAAACTCTAGTCTCCGTTTATCTATATTTACTCTATAAGCTGTTGGAAGAGTTTTGTTCCCTGCTACAATGTATTTAACCTTTGACACCAAACGACTTTCTAAATACTCAAGAGGGGTACATGCATACCTAGGATTACTGCTACTAAGTCAACATAATTTAAGAATGTCAATATTAAAAGATGATGTAGTACTAAAGAAGGTGCTTTGATCAGGGTTTTAACACAAATATGCTATTTACATGGAGGCATTAAAGTAAGAAATACTTTTCATCATGAATCACTGGAAGTGGTTTAGAAAACTATTTTTTAAAAATACTTCCCATCTTACCTTCCCCCTTCCAATAAATATACAATCTGTGTTTTCTTTTACAATTTTAATCTGCTTGAATGTTATTTGAAAGACTTTTAAGACCTAGGGAAATACTAGATAAACACACGAGATGACAAATTTTTCAGAACAGTACACTAGGAGAGGCAGACCTAAGAAATGAGTTGACCTAGAGATTTGTGGGGAAAAAAAATCCTTCTTTAGAGAAAAGGAGAAATCAATCATAAACAGTAGGACAATGGTTTGCTTTGTGGTTCAGGCTCCAAATTCTATTATCACCTGTTTCTCCCAATGAAATTATAAAAGGCATCAGAAATTAAGGTTTTTATAAGAATTTACATATAGTTCGTTGCAGTAATGCATTTTTCTATTTATTTTTACTTCACATATTCAAACTTTTATTTCCCTTTATTTATTTCCTCTGCATGGCTGTATGTTCACTATCTGAGGTGTCTATTGTCCAAGTAGGCCAGGAGAATCCTTTAGATTTCCTAACACTGGAGTTACAGGTAGTTGCGAGCTACCATGTTGGTGCTGTATTTGAACTGTCATGCTGTGAAAGAACAGAGCAGACAGTGCTCTGAACCAAGGAGCTATCTCTCCAGTAACTTCTTCAGGGACTTTTATCCACTAAATACACTAATTATTAGAAATGTATGTCAAAGAACAAGGAGGGAATCCTACCTGCTTTTTATCAGATACAAATCAGTCAGCAAGTGGCAGGAACAGAATAACAGAGAGAAGGAATACACAAAGCTGAGAGGTACAATGTGGCTGTGGTAATGGTGAAGAGGATGGTATTCTCGAGCAATTCCCTCAACATATTTAGAATATATTAAATATAGAAAATATGAAAGAGATTAACTATCGGAAACAATTCTCTAAAAGAGTCCATACAAATCACCCTTTGTTTACAGATATGAATCCTACATGGATTCATATGTGTGCACCTATATTAAGGACTTCATTTAAGGACCAGTCCTTATTATACAATATGTCTCATGTGCAGGAGACTGTGAGGTCCTGACTTGGATGGGCATGCATTTTGTATGTCAGAAAAGTGTTGAAGTAGATTTCCTAAATGACAAAGGGTTTGGTGATGCCCATTTGCTTGAATGTTGGCAAGTCTATTAATATTAATTGTAATCCAGGAGAAAGTATTGAGTTAGATTCCCCTCAGGTCTTTTTCCAATTAAAATAAGCCATAGTTGTTTGGTAATCTTGTACATGGTAAAATGAGCTCCAAGGACATGGTAATTTTTGATAAGTCTACTTCTACACAAGGCCAGCTGTTGTCTGAGGGCAGGGGAAGTGTATCTTCCTCATTGCTTTCTGTCTAATATACCTACAGCCAATGCTTTGCAGAGTTTAAATGTTCAATGAGTATTTAATAAGTTAAAACATTACGGGAATAGTTTTCTGATGGGTACAAAGTGCATAAAAACATTGCCACCCTCAGAGATAAGATGACTGTCTATGAGGATTTTACCTGGGTGGTCTGGGCACTATCGTTGTCAGTATTGAAAACTTAGATACTACTTATTATTTTTCCTTTGTTGCTGGAGTTTTAAAACAGGATCTTGTACATGATAGACAAGTATTCTAGGACCTATTGACACCTTTAGTCTGCAAACCATCCACTCTTTAAGTACATTCACAACCCAGGAGGATAAGGAGGAGATAAGGGAAATTGCTGGGGTATACATAACCAAAAATGCAGAAGACATTTGTCATCACAGAAAGTAATTAGGTTAAATAGTCATGTATTTTCCTGAGTTTTGGACTGGAGAAGATACAGGTAACAGGCAGTAGGAGCCAGAACCCTCTGGGTCTGACCACTGTGGCTTTGTTTAAGTTAAGGAGCAGTTGTCCGCACTAGAGTATTTCATGTTCTTTCTCATGATTATTCCCCACTTAGCACTGTAATAATAGCACATGCTGCAGAAAATACAATATAAGGGATTCTTGCTTTGTGGCTCTGAGATTATTCATCAAACAAAGAAATGCCCATCCACTCATGATTCTACTTTCTGTAAGCATGTCTATAAGATATTTAATGGTTATATACAGGACGTCACCCTAACAACTCGAGCAAACACTCCTCCATTTCAAACAATTCATCCTCATTGAGAACCTGCACGAAGTTGATCATTAAGGTTACCTTACAGTTATCCTATTTAGCATCCTTTTCTAGTTCTGCTGGGTGCAGTGTTTACTGGGATATAGAAACAATAGAACTCATTAGGAGCTTTCAAAGGCTGAAGATTGGTATTAAATGAACCATCTTCTGCCTCTGCCCCTATTTATCTTTTATCACCAGTGAAAATTATCCCTGTGCTACATTGCTGAGCAATGACTTGCTCTGGATTCTAGACACAGGGATGGTAAATGGAACTTCTACTCCTGGCCATTTCACAGCACAAATCACACATAGGAAATTTGAGTGATGTTCCCATACCATATCACAAAGTAGGTCAAATCATTCTTAGTACAATTATTCATTCCAGTGGCCCCCTTATCACTTCCTTGACTAGCCAAGTGAATATTTCACTGGTGGGATGTTCGTGGAAACCCAATCAAGATTAGTGGCAGGGTGATAATTTATTTCAAATTTATGATTGTATTCCCAGTATATATTAAAGGAAGTAGTTTGCCCTTACCTTCTGCATATCAGGCCACATGATGAGGTTGTCTGTGTCAGGTGACAGTTTCATGATTAAATCCGGGTTATGAGTAGACAGAGTAAGTGACTACATGAGAGTGATTTATAGATTTTCAAAAGCATTGTCATGTTGATGTGTCTGTCCTCCTATGGATTACTCTCATGCCTAAAATCTTCACAAAGCACCTCTTTCTGGATCCCTCAGAAACAAAGCTTTTAGAACAGACTGCTTTGAGCAGAAGTAAGGTATTGAATAACGAAGGCTGCGAATTATCCACTGCCAGAATTTTTCAGAACCCTGTGGTTACACTGCTGTTCCTTTGTGCTTCCAAACAGAAGGATCTTTCTTAATCAAGGCACCCAGTGAACTTCATATTAGAAGAGTTACATCTTGCTCCGACTACCTGCTGGACTCTAATGTTTTCCTTCTAACTTTCTATTAACAAACCTCTTTTGGCTTTCCAGACACTGCCCTAAATCTCCTCTTAAGGCAAGTTCACCTTTCATCCTTCATCCCAGCTAATGGTTCCCAGTCCCACATGCCCAGGCACAGGTGCTTTCTACTTTACTGGCCTGTCTTACTGACGGCTTTGGTTCTTAATGTATATCCATTATCTGAACCTTACCCAGACTGAGATCATGAAACTGTTTACCAAATATTGCCTCATAGAGACCGATTTTAACATGAAAGTCCAACTACAAATTATCTGGCATCATATGTCACTGCCCCCTTCAATTTTATTAGACTTTAGTGATCAATTACCTTAGAATTCTTTCTGTTCCTTAAAGCAGTGACATCTCTTATATAAAGACCTTGTGTCTACGAAGTGCGGGCTTGTTCCTTTATTTTGTTCATGTTCTAACTCAACACTTTTCAATTGTAACACTTTTCATTTTCCTAGTTAAGTTATTTATTTGTTTATTTATTTACTTACCCAATCTTTATTCTGCAAGCTAAAACCCACTACTCTGTTTTGTTTTCTGTTCATGGGACAGACACTTAACAATTGTTAAAATAATCGTGTGAGCCCTTTATGACTATCATTTGGAAGAAGAGAGAACGGGGAGCAACAACGTTCTTGTCTCCCAGTGTATGCCCGTAATTTCCAATCTAATGGAGTACTAGCAAATCCATCAGTCACTAATTAAGGAAATGCCTTACAGCTGGATCTTATGAAAGCATTTTCTCAACTGAGGTTCCATCCTTTCAGACAACTCTGCCTTGTGTCAAACTGACATAAAACTAGCCAGCACAACATACACACTTTGATTTCACTAGGAGATCCTTTTCAAGTAATTGTGGTTGTAAGGTATCACTAGTCAGGAACACTACTCATTGCTTTTCACAATTGGAAGCTTTCATGACCCCTTCCTCTATTATGGCAGCTGGTCCTCAGAGAGGGGGCTTATAGGTCTCAATCACCTAGCTTCCTGCATGTGCGTTGTCCAAAGTGTGTGGTTTCTTCAGAAATAAAATCTCAACTCTAATATGCTAGCATGAAAAAGACAAGTCTACTGGAAGAAGGTGAGGCTATTTATGGGACCTTATGGTATATTTTGTAAGCAGTGTTAATTCTAACATAATAGTAGACTTTCAAAATACAAAAGAGTTTTTAAGAAGGAGTAAAAAAAAATAATGATACTTTTAAAAATAGAACTAGAAATAAAACAAAGGGAAAAATTAAGCTGAAATATACCAGTGGTGTCTTCATCACAATGAGCACACAAACTCAAGCCTAGTAGTCTAGTAGTAATCTCCATATATAAAGTCACTATATGTATGTATATAGTCTATATATGTCTGTACCTATGTATGTGTCAGCATATCTAGCAATCGACACACTTATAGTGCATTTATTTATCTATTTATAGTCTATCTATCTATCTATCTATCTATCTGTCTAATCTATCATTTATCTATCTTTTTACTATGTTCTTACTATTCTCATTTGGCTTGTAGCTACTGCTAACATGATTTCCAGTTCTGGGCTTTATTTAAATGTTTGCCTTTTAAACTCATGTTCTTCTTGATCCTTTTACTCTAAGGCATCTTTCCATGCTCAGATGGCTCCACCTCAGGCTTGCTTTTCTGTTCCTCTTCAAAGCTAATCATTTTATATTAATACCAGAGGCACTTTTGCCTAATGGAGTTTCTGCTAGAAAGACAGAGAAATAGAAAGGAGGCTCCTGCTAATTGAATATGGCTACTCATTTTCTCGTGTGTTTTACATGCTCTCTGGTATAAAAAAAATCACAGAAGTCAATGGATTAAATATAAATGTGAAAGGAGGGGCTCTGTGATAAAAAGGTAGATGGATAAAATGTTCTTGAGACCAATGGGCAGATTCTATGGTAAACTGATATAATACTTTAATTTGAGCATCCCTGTGGCTAGCCCAGGTTAACATTTCAAAGATGACAATTATTTGGAATAAACCCAAGATTATACTTTAAATAAAAATGTTCATAAATGACAGTTCTACTATGAATAGGACAAGCATGCAAGCAATAATTTAAAGCAGTAGTATTAACTTGTGAGTCAAGCTGCTTCTTAAGTTGATTTGAGTAAAAGCTTATTTTTTTTCCACTCTAAGTGAAAAATGAAAACATTCAAGTTGTTTACCCTATATATGAAGTTCAATTCAACGAATCATTTCTACTTTTAAAAAATTATGGCTCCTGCTGCATATGTGTCAGATGGCTTTGTTGGACATCAGTGGGAGGAGAGGTCCTTGGTCCTGAGAAGGCTCGATGCCCCAGTGTAGGGGAATGCCAAGACAGGGAAGCAGGAGTGGGTGGGTTGGTGAGCAGAGGGACAAGGGTTGGGATAGGGGCTTTTCGGAGGTGAAACCAGGAAAGGGGATAACATTTGAAATGTAATAAAGAAGATATCTAATAAAAAAGAAGTTACATGAATGCAAACTGTAACCTATAGAAAAGAAGAGTGTAAACAACAAAACCAATGTTATATACAGAGGAAAGGGAGCTGGACCTGCTGCTGTAAAAGGAGGTTTGTTAGGAACGGTCAATGCCTGTCTGAAACTTCCGCTTGAGTGTTACAGTGGAGTTTAAAGGAATTCTTTTTTGATTCTTGGTTCACAAAATAATGCAGCCCATCAAACAACCCCTTTCCTTCCCATAGGGCAGCATAGACCTTGCTGAAGAGCCATCAAATGCAACTTCCTTGTCCAGAGTCTGCCATGCCTAGCCTTATTTTTTTGTGTGTATAGGACTGAGTTTCTAGACTCATGAGACAGTTTTATTATTTCTATAATGAAAATTAAAATTTCTGGCTATTAACATAAATTAACGCATGTGGAACACTTAACCAAAATACAAATACCAGGCATGTACTAAGTACAGGTTTGAAAGAAAAAAGCCCAAAAAGAACTCACAAGAAACAGAAATCTACTCATTTGCACACTCTGGAATGCCATAAAATGCTAAACTTGAAGCTATAATGCATATGTAAAGGATACATATATATGTATATATATATTAATATATATTGAAGAAGACCATTCATATTACATTATGAGACAAGGAACCTCCAAAGATGCCGTTGACTTCATTTCCCTTTGACCATCTACTACTTGGCATTCAGCTTCTCTTAAGAGTAGTGGGTGGTGGTGGTGCCCGCCTTTAATCCCAGCACTTGGGAGGCAGAGGCAGGCGGATTTCTGAGTTCGAGGC